>NW_010236995.1:0-6853 GCF_000690775.1 Eurypyga helias
AAACCATTCTGTGATTCTATACAAAGACCTTGTTGCTAGTATCTCTTTCCCAGTGTCTTCTCATGCCCTTGGAAGTCCCTACACAGTTATCTGCAATGGGTCCCCTAGAACTGACCTTCAAAAATAGGTATTTTTTGGTTAGTGTCCAGTAGGAATAGCTTACCTGCCAGCCTCCTCAGCTATCCAGCCTATGTGCAAGGGCCAGTGAGTCATTCAAAGATTCATCTCTTGAAAGGGATCACTTACTTATGCTGAAAGGCAAATTCTTCTTTTCTTCTCTGGTTTATAAAATCAAAATCAACAGAAGAAATTTGGTTTTGTCTTTTTTTTAATAGAAAAACAAGCAGACAAAGACAAATATCCCCATTCTTGACTTACATACAAAATGTCCTTTTTTTAGGTTCATTAAAATAGAGGGTTTTGATGCCTGTTGGTATTAATCAGAATTTTAGCCTCAATTCTTCAAAGATTAAAGCTCTGACCCAAAGATGTCTAATGACAATGATGCTAAGGCTGTAAATCCTCAGCCTGGAGAACCAGAGAGAAAAGGCAGTTGGGCACCTCTATGACTAAAATGGTCATGAATTTCTTTTAATATCTAAATGACAAGACATAGTTAATCCTTTGACCTTCCTAACATTATAGCACTGTATTAAAATGTATTTATTTCCCCAAAATGTATTAAAATGTATTTAATTGCCAAAAGGCAGAGGAAAGGTAAAGTACTTGCAGAGTTCAGGAATGCTGGCACAGCTGCTCACGTTTCATGTCAGTGACATTGAACAGTGCCAGATACAGTACTTTTCTTAACTGCTGTACATTTGGTTTAATGTGGGCTGGTGAAATGCTAAACGCTATTAGCTGCTGAAAAAAACAAAGCAAACAACCAACCTTAGAGCAGTTCCTGCAGGATCAAGTAACCTCCCTGCACAGACGGCTGCGTGATACTAGCCAATGTGATAAAAATACACTGATAAAGAGTGATACAGTCACCTTTTTAAAGCTGACAACCAATCAGTTCAATTACTGTATGTTTCTGTTGTGACTGGAATTTGGATCAGACGTGTGATAAAAATGCCTGGGATCACATATGCCAAGGACCCATGAAACTTTTACAAGAAGATCTCTTTTTGGCACAGGCTGCGTCAAGCATTGAAGGGGGGCCAAGTGAGGGTTGAGGTGGGGAAAAATTGTTAATTTTTTAGGGTTTTTTCTGTTCTCCAGAACTACAGATAAAAGTGAACTGGCAAACACCAATTAGCCCTTAGTTAACAAGAAATTCTTAAAAATCAGAGGGCGAAGTGTACACTCAACTGCCTTCCTTAAAAGGCCTTCATGATGGTCTAATTTACAGTGAGCAGTGTCATGCTGTGTATTCACAAGGTACTCGGGAAAACAAGCTGGGAGGAGCACGCTTCACTGCGATTGCCTGTGTGCTTCAACTATTTCACTATTTGTCTATCTAAGAATGGCCCCAAACTGGCCAAAAGAGCTTTACAGTACAAGAAGAAATTTGGAGATGTGTAACGTGGTAGAGGAGTGCATATGTAGCTCTCATCTCTTGCAGATCCATTTTAGGAGAAGCTAAAGTAGTGTATTAAAAAGTTGCCTATAACAATGGAGGGTAGTGTGTACATTTCCCAGTGAGACTCTCTTCTCCTGGAGGATTGAGCCTCTGGACTAAAGCAAATGTCGTGTGGGAAAAGTGAACAGTTCTCTAATAAATTTTTTGGTCTTGTCATCAAAACCCTTTCTCTCTCCCAAAGCCAAAAGTGAAGGCTCTTAGCTGAAAGATGGAAATACTCATTCAGCAATGCCACTGCGGAGCTTCCTGCAAATCACAGTTGAAGTATCTCATGCCCCTTTCATCTTCAGGCCAGGTGGCCATGGGACTACTGTGATAAACCACACGAGTTTCTCAGGTGGGTATAGTGTGCTGCTTAATGGGAAATGCAATGTAGCCAGAGGAAAACAGGATCATGAAACAGTCGCTCTACAAAACTCTACATGAGTCACTGGGGCACCATTTTTCTGAATTCAGGTTTTCAGGAACAAAACCCATTGTCCAACTGCCTAGGGAGTTCTGCCCACTCGGTGTAACATATCCACTCTATTAAATTCTCTCTGCTTTAAGGGACGTATTTGATGGGGAACAGCTTGAGATGAAGACCTTAACAATAACCAGCATCAGAGACCAAACACTGCTTGAGACTTGTGCTTAGTTAGATCTGTGTTGACAGAAAACTCCAGATTCTGTGGTATGGTAATTGAGGCTGATGCATTATCTGCAGCCCTTGTGTGCAGTCCGAGTCTCCTCGTACCTCTGTAGAACAATTCTGGCTGTAACAGCAGCAGACCTGGCAAGAGCTTACGTGACCAAACAGCACAGCAACAGATCCTGCAAACCTCAACTACCTCAGATCTGAGGTGTGAAGACCTGCTATGCTCAGTCAATGATGTTAATTTCATAAGAAATGTTAATTTGTTAACAAATTCTCAATTTGTAATACTTTTGAAGATTCTCTCCTGCTTGCTGACTCATTTTGTGTGGTTTTGTGGACTTGCCTTCCTCAAATTTTCTTCTAATGCACTGGTTGTCCCATCTCCTTTGCATGTACAACTGCATTTGTGAAGTTTTAGAACGTTTGTTTCCAAAGCATTGTACCTCTGACCAAGCAGTTTGTTGTCCTAAGGTATGAGAACTATTAGAAAACATTACAGAGCTATTTTGTGCCATTAGCACTGAAGAATTAAAAGCCTAATCTATTGCCTTTTTGAAGGTAATGAAGGAGGACTCACATTGATTTCAGTGGACTTTGAGTCTGAACTTACGTCAGCATCATGAATTTTTTCATGTTTCTGGATATCCCAAATTGTGTCATTTGCTTATAGACAAACTGTTAACATATTTTCTCTCTGGAGATGCATTAAAATAATTAGAGATGTTCCAGGCACACAAACCCTCACTTCTTTAACTTCCTATGGGAAAAACGTTCATATTTTTCTATGCTCTCACCCAGTAATCTCAGATCACTGGGGGGCTTGTTTCTTTGGTAGGGTTAAAAAGTGTTTCCCCTCTCTCTTGTCATTGCACTTTCACTTTAAATTATAATGTGATCTAAAATTTAGGTGTTTCTTAAATCAAATGCCCCATGAGACTTTATACGATGGTTGTACTTGCGTTAACGACCATACTATTAGCAACGTTAGTGGGTGACGTCGGTAGAAGACTCCCTTACTGAACTGTGTTTGAAGAAAGGAGAAACCCTAACCTTTTTGGTGAGTAGTTTATTGTGAGAAATGTGGACTGTTGCCAACATTAAATACTCAAATACCCAGAATTGGACCCTAAAACCGTCAGGAGCAGTATAAAATTTCAGAAAAGGGTTCTAAAATAGTATGAGAGAACAATATACCTAGATGAGATTTTCAAAGGAAAAGAAGCAATAGCAAAATTTGTGCTAAAGTTGATAGAGCTGGCAACATGTCTTGTATATATTTGTCTGTGGAACAAAATGCAGGTCATTGCTGGCTTCCTTGCAGACCTGGAATTTGTCCAGCTTGGTTCTCTGGGCTTTAGGGAGCTGCTTTTTTAATGAATTTGTTTTAGGAAATTGTTGGAAGTGAATTCTGCTGATGATTTTCCTAGCAGTATTTTTTAAATATCTCCTTCTTGGTAGTACTACCTGGGCAATCAGTCAGCAGCTGAATGCTGGAAACAAGCTGATGTTACTTGATAAATTGAAATAGATGCTCTTTCATGTTATGCAACATGTGTTTGAATAGGTTGGATATGAACGTTTGCAGTGTTATGAAAATAAAGACTGTGTGATTGAAAGCAGTCTTAATTGGACTGGCCAAGTGCAATCCCCACCTCTTTCTACAAATAAAATCAAAGACAGTTCTTCAAATTCTTTACAGAAGAATGAGCCAGAAAGAAGATGCTTAAGGTGGGGTGAAGATTGATAGCAGCAAATATAGGAGAAGGTCTTGAAATGGTGGAATTTGTCATGGCTTGCTCTGTTGGGTTCCATAGCTTCCTCATGTGAAGAAGACTGATCCAGTGGTTGTTGGGCTAAGCAATGGCTATCAGAAAATCTGCATGCCACAGATATCCTGTCTGATGCTGGGCAAGTCCCATTCCCTTCTTTTAAGCTGTCTGTATGTAGTTGGGTACTTTCCAATCAGAAGGACAAACTAGAGATTGTGAGCTGACCTGATAGCAGAGGCCATCTCTGTTTAGACAGATGGAATCCATTGCCTGTCTTACAGAGCCATTGTGTTGATTTTAAAATACATGTGTTGCAGCATAGCAGAGAAGTTAAATTGTTTTGCAAAATGAGGACATTCTATTTTTCCCGTAAAACCAATATGAACAACCGCAGTTTCCCAATCTCCCATTACTGAAGCAGAGAGAAGCCTCCCCAAAGGGCTTGTGAAAGACCTCCACAGATCATTTGGGTATAAACAGATAGTATCTTTGTACCTAGTGGTTGCTTACATATAAAACTGAGATCACAAACTTAGAATTTGACCTTTCTGGCAGCAACTGCAAAAAGTTAATCTCATTTTCTGACTGGGGTAGTGAATCTAAGGTTAGGGAGATTAGCTGCAATGTATATTCCCAGGAAGAACTACTGGCAGCACTAGAAGAAGCTGAAAAAAAGATGGTTTTACATCTAAGGTGGAAAAAAAGAAAAGATGAAAGGCAAGGCAAAAGAGAGGGAAGAAAAAAAAAGACGAGTAAAAAGCAAAAAGAAAAGAAAATAGAGGAGGAGAGGAGAGGAGGAGAGGAGAGGAGACGAGACGAGACGAGAGGAGAGGAGACGAGAGGAGACGAGAGGATGATAGGCCTTGGAATACTAGAGAAAAATCTGTCATATGTGTTGCTGTAGTGGATCCTTCTGGTAGCTCTAATAGTGAGACGTAGCGCTAAAGCTGTGGTGAATGATCACAGCCATGAAAAGGCAGAGGGCACCAGCAGTGACCTGGGCTAGCCCATTGGATTCAGGGATTTCAGTGGGGATGCAGGAAGTCCTTAGGCTCTGTGTGGTTTAGTCACTGTTGTGTGCCTGGTAGCTACCAAGCGGAGGGCTGGAATTACACAGGGGAGGACACACCTGGACAGGGCATCAAACAGAGCTACCTCTGCCACCCTGGCAAGGAAGAACCCAGGGAGAACTGACTGCAAAGAGAAGTTCTCCAAACCTTGGAAAATATACTCAAATGAGCTGGGCAATCATTCAGGATCAGCTCCCTGATCTGGAGGTATGTGCAGATCACATGGTTAGAAAACTTCCCTAGCAGGGTGGACAAGAGACTTTGCCTTTTGAAAAGCAGAAGGTAACACTGTGTTCTTTTCCATGTTCCTCACTCTGCAAAATTTCAAATGAAGGGCCTGATCCCATGCCAAGTGGAGCACATGGAATTACTTCCTTTGCCTTTGATACATTCTGGCTCAGCATTTAATTAATAGTCTTGATTTTATAAATAGTTCTTGGGTTTGAACTTTTCACTCCACCTTTCCCAGATAGAAAGATGGGACCCACACTTATCTCATTAATTTCAGATGGTTTGTTTCTGCTTTCAAGGTGTGCGCGTGGAGCCCTCTGAACTTCCTGGACACAAATGAACGTGAAATCTGGCCTACGCTCTGAATCTGTAATGCCAGAGTGTTTTGAAAGTGAATTTTGGACTGATTATATTTGTAATGCTCGTAAGCATTCCAGGAAATATTGAAATATTTGAACTCCAGAAGAAGGGATGGAAACAAAAAGTGGATTGAAATCTTGAACGTTCAAATACAGAAGATATTTAAAACTTTCCAAGACTTGATAAGCCTGTCATTTGAGCCTTGCTGATTAGTTACTGAAAGCATCTGCCCAGGAAAAAATTAAAAAAACACCAATTTCATTTGATTTCGGCTAATACCCAGTTTTGCAAGCTACAGTCAAGCTGAAAAATGAGGAGAAATTAAATTACCTACACAGTCATGTCAACCCATACAGTTTAAATGAAACTAGTTCAGTTTCCATGCAAGTCGGCGTGGAACTGCATCAGCTTCCAAAGGAAGAAAAAATCAGGAACCCGGGCTGTTGTTCAAACGTTAATGTCAGTAACTCATCTTTCGACCTGCCACGCTGAAATCTTATTTTTTCCCATTGGAAAAGTTTAGAAGAAACTGAAAGCATGTAAGCCTCAAAAGATGCTTATTTTAGACATTACCATCTGAAAATTGCCTTTGCTTTTACATCTCCAGACTATGCCACCAATGCAAAGGGTATTTCCCCCTGAGGTGCCGCTGGATGTGGGTGCTCCGGCAGTGGATTTGCAGCTGCTCCTTTAAGAGCAGTCCCAAACCAAAGCGTTAAGGCTGAAATTAGGAGGCATCAGGGTTGTCCCTGGGAGACAGTGGTGTCCTCATTCCTGCCAGGAAAGCTGTGATAGGCATTGTGGGAGGCATGGATGCGTGTGCCCCCCGGCATGGAGGGTTAGGAGCCAGCTGGGCTCATGGAGCTTACACCCGGTGAGGATAGAGGTAGGTCTGCAGGGAGGACTCAGTCTGGGTGTGGGGTTGGGGAACAACCTTTTCGGGACCAGATGAAGGAGAGATGCCTTGTGGGGTAATTTGGAAACTAAAAGGTGCTTTGGTCCCTATTTCTTAGAAAGGAAAGGTCTCCTGAAATTCAGTCCAAGGCAGCTGAGGTGCCTTGTAAAGCTCTGCAGGGAGGAAGAGGGGCTGCAGGGCTGGGCAGCTCCTGCTGGCTGTTAGCCACGTGATTTGGGCTACTTTATCATGCCAAATCTGTGCGTGTTAACTGCTCTTTGATTTTGTTTTACTCTTGAGCTTGAC
>NW_010236995.1:6889-23728 GCF_000690775.1 Eurypyga helias
CAGGGCATTGACAGTACTGTGGGTCTGTAAGTGTAAGAAGGCCGAGGTGTGGCGATGTGTCCCACCTGAAGCTAATGCTCAGGCACCTGCAGCAGGTGGTTTGCTCCTGAGCAATCTGCCGACCTGCTCCATGGAGGGTTTCTTGTGCTTGCTCTTCCCCCTCCCGCTCTCCGGTTTACCCAGTTGTTTTGCAAGTTCTTTGGTGCATTGACAGTACTGTGGGTCTGTAAGTGTAAGAAGGCCGAGGTGTGGCGATGTGTCCCACCTGAAGCTAATGCTCAGGCACCTGCAGCAGGTGGTTTGCTCCTGAGCAATCTGCCGACCTGCTCCATGGAGGGTTTCTTGTGCTTGCTCTTCCCCCTCCCGCTCTCCGGTTTACCCAGTTGTTTTGCAAGTTCTTTGGTCATGGACTGCCTGTTTCTCTGTGTTGGACCAGCAGAATGAGGTACTGAGTTTGCTTGGATGTTACAGTCTTATGAATAACTAGTGTTTTGTTCATCAGCTATAAATTCTGAGAAACCTGCCTATCTTTCTTGTGCTTTTGGACTTCGTCACCAGGAAAGTATCTGATTTCTTCTATCACTATGAGTTTGGGCTACACTCAGAAGACCTGACTTTTTTTTTGCCTTTATCCCTATTTCAGATCCTTAACCCTTAAAACAGCCTTGCAGTTATCCCTTAGATTTCAGACTTTTTTTCCCTTCTGAATGTTTTCTGTTGTTGTCAAAAGAAGAAATGTGATAATTTGGAAGATTCACAGAAAGCATGTTTTGTGATTATTGTTCTTGTGATCTATCCAATGTAAACTGCTTGAGAAAAGCTCTGTTCCAGCCACTTCAATTCACTTTTGCAGAATACTGGATTTGCAGTTGGCTACAGACAAGGGCTTTTCTTTTAATGGGTACTCTGAGAGGAACGCAGCTTAACTGTTCCGTTTCTCTCCTGGCTTTCAGCTCTGCCTAACAGTGCCCGGGGGAGTCCTATGTGGTTAACTTACGGCTAATCTTCCTTTGCCACCTTTTTATGGTTGATCTGGGGCAAATATGCTCCTTTCCGTCCTTTGAGTGGGGTGGCCCGTGGCACTTTGCTCCTGGGGCAGTTTGAGGGCGCCCTATCTAAGGCCAGTTTTTCGTTCCTAGCCAGAACCTGCTCAGCACCAAACCACTGCCTGGGAGGGATGGTGGTACCTGGGAGCACAGTCTCCACAGGTACGCTAAAACCACGTAGTTTGACTTTCCGTGGGTGGACTGACACCCATTCACATCTGCTGGGAACCCAGCCCGGTTTCATGTTTCTGCTCACTTCGGGGCCCTTTTACTGGGTGTTTACAAGGTTGCTGATGCTTGCAAAGGCAGGGCTAGGTTCCCACAGCTGACTTTCTCTCACTGATCCCGGAGAATTGCTGAACAATCTCTGGGGTGTATGCCAACTTGATAGGAAAGAATTACCCTGGATCTCTCCCTTTTTGTTTGCTCTGTTGCTGCAGCTCCTTGGCTGCAATCATTCCAGGAATTAACTTTTCTAAAATAACAGGAGATTTGTTTTCTCTCCTCTAACTTCTTAAATTCTTGCCAAATCAGAACAGGGATGGTGGGGAGCTTAACCAAGTCTAGCTCTTCAGTTTCTCCGGTGACTGGATTTCTGCTTTCCATCTCCTCTGCTGGAAACGGCAGAGATCACGCTCATGTGGCACTTCCAGCACGTGGGAGAAACCAGGCACATACAAGGTGCTGCTGGGAGTGTGCAGCAGGGCACTTCCAGTCGTCATCTGTCTACATGAAAGTCTGTGGCTAATAGTTAGGTACGTGTCACGGTGGCAGTGATGTCCTGACTGCCAGTACAGCTTCCCAGGTACCTTCACAGGATGTAGACTTGACCTCTCAGTGAAAAAAAGCCATGAGGTTTAAGACCATGCCTTGTCCCAAATGCAGTGGAGCCCTGTGCTCTCTCCCACATCTGTCTCTGCTGTCACCAACAGAAAAGCATCCATCGTCGTCAGCAGGACACTGCTGGTGTAACACTGATGCTATGGTGAAGATATCCCATCTCCCTTATTAAAGAACATGCATTTCTGCTTTGAAACAGATAGATCCCTGGGAGATATCTGAATTGATGCAGCCGTATCATTAAATGGAGTTAAATCATCATACTCCACTCTTCTGAGTTTGATGTAGAGATGAAAGTTTTGCTGAAAAAAGCAATGGATTTTGGCAAGAGTTAGGGAGGAGCAAAAGAATTCTGCATGCTAAAATAGAGGATTGGCGTTTCCTGATATTTCTTTGCTAAAAACAGGAAAATATGTTATTTTATTTTTTTTTAAAGATTTCTTGTGCATGTGTTATAGTTCCCTTTTTGAGAAGAAAATCAGCTTGCAGAAACTAAACCTGTATTTGTATATTCTGGTGATGCAAAGAAATTCATTGAACCAAAATTTAATTTCTTATGGAAAAAGCAAGAGTTGGGTTTTTAAATCCTTTTCTAAACATGCTATTTTTCTTCTGATTCTTCTTTAGAAAATGGATATTGATTTGGATGATGTGACTTGATGCACTTTTTTTTTCCTCACATAATATTAATAAAATATTTTGATGCATGTAATTAATCTAGCTCTTCAAGATTAACAGTGGATTCCTACTGACTTGAAAATTCTGGAGCGCAGGTTGACATTTAAGCCCCTGTCATTGATTGTATAATAGTATATGAAAAATTAACCCTCAGTTTTTACTCACACATGTGGATTCCATATGTCCATTAATTTTAATTAATTCTTTTTCATGGTATGTGATATATCAGGTATTTATTTTATGTAGCATAGGCTTCAGTATTTCCATCGGTAAAAAGCACTGATCAAAGTTCTGCTCTTGTTGTGCAGATAATTGTGACTGACAGCTCTGTTTGGGACACAAATTTATTTTATGTTAAACCCTATTTAACTAGTATGTCTGATTGCTTCCCTGAAGTATTTAGAGTAGCTACTCGATTTGTGATTTCTTCTTCTGCTATTGGTGTCCTTGGTGGGATATTGTTGAGAGTAAAGGTCATGTTTGTGGAACAAATGACCTGTGCACTATGATGCTCTGGGCTATAGAAAATAAGAGGAAGGTGTGGGGTGTACCTAGACAGTAGGTACCTGACCTAAGAAAGCTAGAGAGGTCAGGACAGCTTTCTGTTTGCATGCAGAGATGTGGTACTTTCACCTAATAGCTTTCTATTTGTAAAAACTTTGAGTGCCTGAAGTTGCTGGAGTGCTTGAAGGGCAACTTAGGTTCCTGCTGTGAATGTATAAAAACCTTGAGAATGACTGAATTGATAGCTGAATGCTATTTCTCTTCTATTTTAATTGAGTAGCACTTAAGCAACATTGGTACTTGACATTTAGATCCCAGTTTGTAACAGCATCTGCTGTTAGCTTTGGGAACCTCAGAAGTTGCGAGTGCCCGTCTTGCAGCTTATGGTCTGATTTTTTTTATATATATATATAAATAAAAATATATGTGTGTGCATATGTGCATTTTTTACACACATATATACATGGGTTTATTTTTTTATATGTGTTTTTGTGTATATGTATGTTTCTTAGGCATTTATTTCCATATCTCTAAATACCAGCCTTACTCTAACAGGCCATCCAGAATTATGGCTCACTCTTAAGAAAACACGGAGTTGGGTCTGTGGCCCCATCACTCACCATCTCTGTGAACTGGCAACCCTCCTGCAAGCAGGCCCCACGGTTGCTTGTTCTGTCTCCATTTATGCCAGGTATGTAAGCACAAACCTCACGTTAAGCGTGTTTAAGAGATCTTGTTGATTACAATGGGAGTACTCCCACAGCTTATAGCTGTACAAATGTTTACATACCTGGCTCAGTCTGGGCCTATATAAAGATGTGTTTCCTTTTCTCTGCAAAGCCTTTTCGGCCTTCTGCTTTGAAATTTCCCATGCTTCATGCTTTCCTTTACTCGGAGGGAGGCTGCCCAGGTCCTTACTAGGAGAAGTCCTAGCACTGGGGGTTTGGAAACAGCAGCTCGCTGGGGGTATAAAAACCGGCTAAAACAACAAGCCATACCCAATGAGTGCACACTGATAGCGAGACTCACATTACTGGAGCATTTCTCACTAGTGTAAAGTCTGTCAGGTTTTTCAAACTTGTTCTTTGTCCCTTGTTTCTTTGCTATCCCAGACAACAGCCTCACGTCGTTCTTGGAGACAATAAGTATTATCCTCCATACTTTAGAAGGAAGAAACAAACGTTTTCTGCATGTATCGTTACAGTTCACAGAGAAGGTTGGATGATGTTGGGGCCATGTGTCTAAACTCCCTTATTCCCCATGTATGTGCATGTGTGTAAATACCAATATATATTATATATATATAAAATGTATACATGCATGCAAAGATACCATCTTTTCCAATAGATTTTCCTTCCAGAAGCTAGAATAACAGGAAGACCATAGAAAGGAATAACTTTTTGGTTATTCCAGGCGGTGAATGCGTATACGTTAGTGAAAAATAAGCCTGGCCTTCAGTCAACCATTCCTTCACTTGCTCTGTTTGCTTGACGATTACATTGTTGCTCTGTAAGAGGAAAAATAACCTATGAAAAGAGTCTTTTCCGGACTCACTCCGCTCTGTTGATCTTTTGTTCTAGCATTTAGGTCAGTCCTGCTCTTAAACCGAATGTGGTAATGATCCTTTAATACATTTTAAAGTGAATTTTGCTAGCTCAGGTTTTTTTTTTTTTTTTTGGAAGAAGTGCGTATTTGTAGAGGTTTAAGAAAAGAATCTTGCTGTTTATGTGCTCTAATAGAATATGCAGTCAGTGTTTACTTTCTCTCAAGCAAATTCTGTGTGCAATAGACCTTTATGGAATCAAGCCTCATTTTAATGGCTGATTTTGACCGTGTCAGTGATGAAGGCCCTGATTCTGCTAAGCAGTCGAACATATGCTTACTTTGACCAAATGGCTCTTTAGCACTCGTCAGACTGCTGAAATGCTAGAGTTTGCACTCGGTTAGTCTAGGTCCCAGAATTTATGGCACGTGGTAGTGGCAGGTGTACCCATATTTCCAGAGTGGTCCTCAAAGTATAGTGTTGAGAATACATCTATTCTGGAAATGCCAGTCATTGTGGTCTGCAAGCAGTGGTGTGTTGGAAAGATGGTCCTGAGGGAACTGCCTGATGGGAGCACACAACCAGGGCATGGGTTGTCATGCGTCCCAGCATGCCGTGGTTACTGTTAAAATGCTTCTGGCTTTACCTCCTGCTTAATTAAAGGTCATGTGGTATTTGTGGTATTCTCCAAGCCCACGGAGCACTATTGAGGTTCAGTAGCACTGGGTTTGCTTAAAGGATTTGTATCACTGCCACTGTGTCAGCTGTCCTAATGGACAATGTTCACCTTCTGTTCTATGCAGTAACCCGGTTGTGCTGGGATTTTAACTGTGTCATCTCACCTTGCTCTATTTGGAAAATTATGTTGAGGTTCATGGTTAAAGGAACGTATGTAGGTATTCCTTTAGAGCACTTCTTATGCTTGCAATGGGAAACGGGCACCCTTTGTTTAGTGGTAGGAGATGCAGTGGAGGGACCTACCTTTGAAGTGTTCCAAACAATTCTAGCAAACCAGGGTAAGCCAACTTCACTGGCAGCAGTGAATAATGCTAATGCTTGGAACAAGCCTGGGGGGCTGCATGTGGATAGAGTTGATGGAGAACCGCAAGCCAGTGGGAACATGGCATTAGTGAACCTGCAGTGACAGCCTCAGTTTGTCTCAGAAGACACCCCCGTTCCTGTTGGTAGACATCTACAGCAGGATGTGATGAGTCTGACTTAAAAAAAAAACCAACCAAGATTGCAGCTGTGCTATCTGTGACCTTAAAGCAAGCCTCTTAGCCATTCCGTGACTTGGGTCTATATTACTAGAAGCAAGAAAAATAATATCTCCTGTATCTCTTCTGTTTATATGCTGAGTGATTCGGGATGGAACACTCTTACTGTACCACCGTGCAGCACATAACACAGGGGAGTAAAGCAACTAATGTAAATAAGAGATGTTCTTCTTCCAGCTCAAGGGATAACAAAAACCTTTAGAAATCTAGTTTGTTTAAATGAAGCTAAACATTGGATTTGGTATGATAACTATTGGTGTGGCAACTATCTGTCACTACTGCTGCTCAAGCACAGCATTTTATCTGTGTGGAAAACCATGAAAATAAATATTAAAGTATTGTACGGCCTTAGACTGCTCTTTCAGTGTATTTCTTGTAAACAAGCAGCCATACCTGTTGCCGGGATGTTTAGCTTTCTTGCCCCTTGCATCTGTGATGGGACAAAGCACATGGGAATTGCGCCCATTTAGAGTAAGTCTGACATCCCAGGAATCCCTGGCACCTCCCTTCCTTCCTTTGGCTTGCTCCCTGTTAACATTTCTTTCTATTGAGAAAGGGAACAACAATATTGTTTTATGAACTGTTATCAGAGGTGTACACTTATTTTACAGGCACGGTTGATTTTTACTCAGCCTGTATTTATCATCTAAGTGCATTGAGTTACAGAATGCCCTTTAAAAACAAAAGATTTTCATCATAACAAAACACATCTTAGAAACTTCCTATACAAAAACTGATCATAGAATGGTTTGGGTTGGAAGGGACCTTTAAAGGTCATCTAGTCCAACACCCTGCAATGAGCAGGGACATCTTCCACTAGATCAGGTTGCTCAGAGCCCCATCCAGCTTGACCTTTGAAGTTACCAGGGTTGTGGTATCTACCACCTCTCCAGGCAACATGTTGCAGAGTTTCACCATTCTCATCATAAAAATTAATTAAAAAAAATCCTTCCTTATATCTAATCTGAATGTACATTCTATTAGTTTAAAACAATCACCTCTTGTCCTATTGCTACAGGCCCTGCTAAAAAGTTTATATCCATCTTTCTTATAAGTCCCCTTTAAGTATTGAAAGGCTGCTATAAGGTGTCCCCAGAGCCTTCTCTTCTCCAGGCTGAACAAGCCCAACTCTCCCAGCCTGTCCCCATAGCAGAGGGGCTCCAGCCCTCGAAGCATCTTCGTGGCCTCCTCTGGACTCGCTCCAAGTAGTCAATATCCTTCTGATGTTGAGGGCTCCACAGCTGGACGCAGCACTCCAGGTGGGGTCTCACCAGAGCAGAGTACAGGGGCAGAATCCCCTCCCTCGCCCTGCTGGCCACACCTCTCTGGATCCAGCCCAGGATACGGTTGGCTTTCTAGGCTGCCAGCGCACACGGCCGGCTCATGTCCAGCTTTTCATCCCCCAGTACCCCCAAGTCCTTCTCCCCAGGGCTGCATGTGATCCCTTCATTCCTACAGCACGTGTTGATACCACAGATTGCCCTGACCCATGTGCAGAACCTTGCACTTGGCCTTGTTTTCAGTTTCAAGAATAAAGACTCTTAAGAGATTTTCCCACTCTATGTGTTTAAGAAGAAGGAAGGAAAGAAGGAAGGAAAATACATCAATGTATAAATTTTAAATCTGTGAGTCTCACAACTTTAATTCTTTGTCATGATTTTGTGGACACGGCCAGAATGTTTCATGCCAGAATGTTGAATTTCCCGATTTTTAAGAATATTTATTCAAATGTTCTTTGGAAGGGAACTGAGCATTCAGATCTGAAGGTGTCTTTGAAATATCTGTTCCTCAAGCATTTCTAGAATGTCTCAGCTCTCACTGTAGATGACTGCCAAGTATTTATGTCATATTAGAGAGCATTTTTAAGGAAACTCCAGCTGCTACTGGGACACCACAAAGAGACATTGGTGTGACGCCACTAACGTTTCCCTAAATTTACCGAAAGCCAAAAATAACCCTGAAACAACACCCATACCAACCCTCCAAAAAGCTACAGGAGCTTCAGATGAAAAGGAGGATCTGCAAATTTGGTATGCTGTCTTTTTCTGGGTGACGTTCTTATAGTGAAGATCATCTCTGGTTCAAGAGTATGAGTTCAGTTTTCATCCAGATCTGGGATTTTCACCTTTTTATGTTACTGAAAAGCAAGAGTGGAAACCCACCACATTTAGTGGGTGGGTGTTGGGGGTTTTTTTTGTTTGTTTTGAGTTTTTTTTAAATTAACAGAATAAGTATTCTCAGAACTAGTTATTTGACCTGAAGGGATCCAAACTGATTTTTTAAAGAAAGGTATCCTTTTTTATTACTTCAAACCTGTGGTGTCATTAAATTTAATTGTAAGGTTTGTGTTCACTGTAGTTGAAAAAATACACATAGATGAACAGTTTTATGTAACCACTAAGAGCATATAAATTGTGCCAAACAGTAGCATTTTAGTGTTCAGATTATACTTATGAAATGAAGAAGATGCCTGCTACCCTCAGCATCCAACCTGTGTGCAACATTTCTGCATGCTGTGGGTGACTGTTGTTACGAGAGCCACCAGCTTTGTTTTTTCACTCAGAATTTGTTGCTTTTGTGCTGTTGGTCGCTGCTTTTGTAGGTGCTGTGTTCATGTGTGTTCCTGAGACTCGAGCAACCTTCCTACGATGGAAGTGCAAAGTTCCTGATAAGGTGGCGATGCCCTTATCACCCTACTTGAATAGATGGGTGAACCTAGGACTTGAGCTTCAAATGAACTCTGTCCATCATGTGTTGCTGGTCTCTTGGTGATGCAGCAGCAAACTCTTTGGATTTCTTGTGTAATGGTTTCATGTGTATTTTTCTTTTAAGAATGAAAAAAAAAAAGTTACGTGTTTACACAACTCAGTGACACATGGGCAAAACATTAAAAGAATGTTGTAATGGAAAGTTAGATTTACACTGCAAAGAAATCCAAGCATGCTAAGATAAGCAAGCCCGAATGATGCTTTTTGTTCTACCTTAGCCTGCTATATTAAACTTTGTGCCTTTATAGTATCTATAAATATCTGTTCTGCAGGCCATTGACTGTGCTTTTGGTGTTGCAATTTGGAATGGAAGCAAGTGAGTGGAAATCTGTATTTCTGAGTCATTAGAACACTTTCTAAATATTAAGGAGGAAAAGATGTGCTTTGAGGAAGTGATCTGTATATGTGAGTGAGGATGGTGGGTTCCTTGTACAGGAAATTCTGTGGGAAAACAAGGAAGGACATTTAACCACTAAGTCCAGCCCAGGTCCAGCTGGTGGCATGGTATCACTTAGGATAATGTGAGGATTGTACCATTCATGAAAGGCAAGGTGCTTCGGTAGGACTTACAGCTCCTTCTCTTAAGTCTCTGCTTGGCAAAAGGCAAGGTTAACGGAGGCTGGGCTGTGCCTGTGTCTGTTTGCATCCATGGGGTGTGTATGCTGCAGAAGCTGCAGCGCATAAACTGCTCCCAGGGTAGGTGCCAAGGCAGTGTATGTGAGTTAAAGTGGAGAAAATCAAAAATGGACCACAGAGGAGGTAGGTTGCATCAAGTAACGCTGATAACTGTAGCTTACAGTGCCTCGCTATCACTTTTTTTTCATGGCATCCCGCCTCCTGTTAGCTGTTCACCTCATCTGTCTTCTCGGAGCCATAGGCGGTACAGTGGATAGGTACCATCTGTCCTGATGTCACCTGGTTACCCAATGCATACCGTGGTGAGCTCCTTAAAGAGCATCCTTGGCTCCCACCGTAAGGAAAACAACACTAAGAAGAAACATCTAGAGGATGATATTAATACATTTGTATTCTTAACACATTCTGTAAAGATTATTGACTGAGGATGCTGGAAGAAGTATTTATTACTCAGGCTAAATGCTTGTCGGATGCTTAAGAGCGGTGGTGTGTGGGCAGCTACGCGTACTTTGGCACTTGAGAGAGCGCCTGTTTGGGCACTGGCTTCACCATGGCCCCTAGGGAGGGCAAAAATGAAATTGAGAGCAAGACTAAATGCTGCAGGGTCTTGAGGAGCATCGGGGTGCAGGGAGAAGAGCGGGGTGTGCCCATGGGTAGCACCCAGGTTTATGCTGCTGCCGTAGCACTGCCGTGTGTGTGTGTCGCCCACGGCTCCGCTCCTGCTGCATGGCTGGTCAGCCGGTTAGAGCCACGCCAGCGGCGTGCTGCCTGCCGCTGTGTGGTTTTTGGTTTCGTTTGACTGGTTTTTATGTTGGCACGCAGTAGCTGAAAGCAGAAGAGAGCGCCTGCAACTCGGCTGCAGTCGGAGAAGCGTGGCAGAAGGCTGGACAGCACAAGTGCAGCCTTCGGAATGTCGGTGTGACAGTGAAAGGTTGATTCGCCTCCAGCACAGAGGCTGTGCTCCCCCCGTGCAGGGGGCAGTAGTAGTAGAAGACAGCCAAACTAGTTCCTCTCTAAATCTGTGGATGTGGATGGATGAACTGGGACAAATATCTGGAGGCAACTTGGCATTTCTCTGTTTCAAAACAAAAGCAGATGCCTGGACACAAAGCCCCTTCCAGCAAGGGCTGGAGTGGGGTGTTGGATGGGAGAAAAGATCAACTTTGGTGGGGCCTCTCAAGTCTCTTAACGGTCAGCGTTCGCCTGATGTGTTGCACACATGCAAGTGGGAGTCCCCCTCTGACCTGTTAGTAATCTGGAGTGCTGAGGATTGGGAAGACCCTCGTAACGTCCTGCTTAACGAACTGTGCTACTTCTGTGCGTGCGCCTGAGTCTCGGACTAAAACTTCATGGTTAACTCTGTCCGTCCTATGCTAGATAGTGAAATGGTGATAATGGGACAGCAGTGAACTGGCAAGGAAGCCAAATCATAGAATCACAGAATAGTTTGGGTTGGAAGGGACCTTACAGATCATCTAGTTCCAACCCCCTGCCATGGGCAGGGGCACCTTGCACTAGACCAGGTTACTCCAAGCCTCATCCAGCCTGGCCTTGGACACTTCCAGGGATGGGGCATCCACAACATCTCTGGGCAACCTGTTCCAGTGCCTCACCACCCTCTCTGTGAAGAATTTCTTCCGGATATCCAATCTAAACCTCCCTGATTTCAATTTGTACCCGTTACCGCTTGTCCTATCACTCCAGGCCCTTGTAAAAAGTCCTCTCCCAGCACCCTTGTAGGCCCCTTCAGATACTGGAAAGCTGCAATGAGGTCTCCTTGGAGCCTCCTCTTCTCCAGGCTGAACAAGTCCAAATCTTGCAGCCTTTCGTCATAGGAGAGGAAATATGTCAGGCAACGCACTGGTACTATTGTACAAGATGCTAGAAAGCTTAATTTAGGATATTGCATACTTTTCAAAAATAACTATGTTAAAGTTGAATTGAAGCTAGAACACGTGAAGTCTATCCAAAGTCTAGTGGGGATATTAAAAGATCGGAAAGTCTATCATCTTATGGGAAGGGACTACAAGAGATTGGCTTGTTTAGTTTAGCAAAATAGAGTTGAGAGAGGATTTGACAGCACTCTATAAATACATCCAGGGCTAAATGCCAGAGAGGGGAAAAAGCTGTTTAAACCCAAGAGCAATATTTGCATTAGAACAAGTGGGCATAAACTTGGCCCTGAATAGACTTAAACTAGAAATTGTATGGTTTCTACCCCTCAGCATAGTGAGGGCCTGAAACTGCCTTCCAGCAGGAGCAAGAGGAGCACAAAGTACTTTTTGTGGATGATGAGAGGGATTGCCCTACGTGGTGCCTGTGCCCGCAGAGACCCAGGCTTTGTGGCTCCACAGCTTTGTCCCAGCCCTGCAACCATGTGCGTTGGTCCAGGGGCAATGGGCACGTCCTGCCGTGAGAAGTGCCGCCTTCTGCTGGAAAGGAAAACACCCGTGTTAAACCACGTCTACGTTAGTGATGCCCTTTAGCGGTCTGGGGAAGTTTCCAGCACCCCTTGCGTGTGTGCACGTAACTTGGCGTTGGTGCCAAAGTGCCTGTTGATATCTCTGGGGCTTTCAGAGCAATGAGGTTACTCCTGCGAGGAAGGGATTTGGGATTAGATATAGATTAGATATCAGGAAGAAATTCTTCCCGGAGAGGGTGGTGAGGCACTGGAACAGGTTGCCCAGAGAAGCTGTGGATGCCCCATCCCTGGGAGTGTCCAAGGCCAGGCTGGATGAGGCTTGGAGCAACCTGGTCTAGTGGAAGGTGTCCCTGCCCATGGCAGGGGGGTTGGAACTAGATGATCTTTAAGGTCCCTTCCAACCCAAACCATTCTATGATTCTATGATTCTATGAAGCTTTTAATCATGGAACCCCAAGGAGGAAAACCAGCTTCCCTGGCTGGAAATGGGAGCATTGTCTCAAAAATGACAGCACAGAGAAGGAGGACTTTTTCGTCACTTTAAGTGATTTTTCTTCTGCTGCTAAAAATTCATATGACCTTTAAATTTGATGCTTATGATTAAACGTTTCCTTTCATACCGCAGCTAGAATATGGTACACAATTGACAGGTAAAGGAACTGAAACGCAGAGGATTTGGGGATTTGGAGGCTGGCATGGTAATCCCAGAATGCCCATCATCTGGTTTTCAGCTGCCTATTACACCATTCGTCCTCTTGAGTGACAGCACCCATGAAACCTAACCGTGTTTCTGTTTTCACCCACTATTTTCTGTTACTCCTTCCTGAATATTTGGCCTTCTGAGCTGAAACTTTCCAGGCTTGCTCCTTTATTTATAAATGATATTTAAGGAACCGTTCTCTTCCCTAAAACTGAAAAAGTAAATGCATGCAAACTTGGTGGTGGACCTCTCTATTGCAGAACGAGCTGAGGAGAAAAAAGCTGAAGCAGGGACAGAAATAGCCTCCTGGGAAACAGATTGACAAGTAGTACTTTGGTAGCTTTGATTTGAGTCAGCTGAAATTTGTACTCTCTGTGCACAAAGGTACTTTCTGTACTGAGAGTTAAACTGGCAAAACGCAAAGCTAAAGACAACCATAAAAAAAAATATTACAGTGGTACCCAGGCAGTGGTGCGTCAATTATAGTCATTTTCCCTGGGTTTAGATTGCTTTTCCTTGCACCTTAGCCATTCCTTCGACGCAGGACAGGGAATGTGGCTTGCCTTTGCGTTGTCCGTGGGGTGCTACTGTTTTGTGTCGTCGATGGAGCACAGTAAGGAAAAGGTAGTGTGTGCAACGTTTCTGCTCATACTCTGGAAAACACTGTCCTGACATAGAGAAAAACACTTCTGGTGCTGACCTCCATCGTTAACTTGTTTTCATGCCTTCCCCCCACAGCTTGGTGTTAAGGAAAAGGGAAGCTGGAGCCAAATATTGTGCGCTTGATTGCAACTTAGGAGACTGGGATGAAGGCTTTTTTATTTATAGAAGATTTTCCCAAAAATTAGTTCTGGGAGGTTTTAAGACTTCAAATATTGGGCTGAATTCCAGTCATGTTTTAATTAAAAGGAAGAGAATCAAGTAAGTTTCTTTCAACATGTTTTAAATGCAAATTGTTACTTGGCAAATGCAGAATTCCTTCATCATTTCTGAAAAATAGTTTCTGATACTTTGTTTAAAACAAGAGTGTTGAAAACAAAACAAACAAAACCCTGGCATGCACCTTTGAAATAATCAAAACTGTTTAAAAAGAAAAAAAAAAATCCAAGCAAAATTAAATTGCATTTGGGAGGAGGGGTGTCAGACTAACTGGGGAGTTGGTATCAACTTTTTTTTAGGTAGGAAAGTCCATTATTTTCCTAGTGCTACTGCTTGATGACTTCAGCTTCTCTCATTCAGAGCAAGCTATTTTCCTTCGTGGGTCTTTAAATAATGTAAAAATACATCCATCTGTGCATTTACATTACAGCTGTCACCATGCTTTCTTGGCAGCATCACATTAAGTCATTTTAGCTGTACTGTATTTTGAGGTGGAGAAGGAGTTTGTTTGTTTATGATTTTAGGAGAAAACTATTTTGGCTTGCACATTTTTTCTTTCCAGGAAAAAAAAAGCCACAGAACCTTTAAATTCTTTCTGATGTTTAAAGACTTGAAAAGCTGTATCTGAGGACAAAACAAACATAACTAATACACTTTTCCATAGTGCCTGTGTGTGTTTCACAGCACCTAAATCCTTACAGAAATCTGCTTCCAAGTGTTTTTTTCCTATATAAGAAAAGAAAATGAAATAATTTTCAGATTAGCAGATGGCAAATGCTTAGCAGCCTATGTGAAATAATTTATTTTGGTATTAGTCCAGTTCCAGGCGGATGGCTGTCCTCATCACAGAACCTGCCATAACAAATTGCTAAGAAAGCTGAATAGTGAATCATTTGCCACCTACTTTGCGAAGTTGTTCCCAAAGTCAGCGATAAGGTAAATTTTGGAGGGGTAGTCTGGGGATGCCCACACCTTCATTACCCATGTTTTCCCCTTCTGTAAATTAACAGAAGCCTGCAGTCTCCGGGGCTGTCAGTGTAACACCCCTCACAAGCCTTAAAATTCATCTTAAATAAAAATAAAAAGCTACTGCATAGGCACAACAAAATTTACTATAAACGGGTCTTAAGTACATAATTACATGATAGACCCAAATGGCTCCAAAAGAGTTGCTCCAGGCTATTGTGTAAGCAATACTCCTTTGAGAAATGTATAAATACATGTAATTCAGTACATAATACACATGTTAAAAAACTACCTAATTACATATTTTCCCAGGAGAATGAAAAGGCTCCAAAAGAGCTACTCCAGCCTCTCCAGTACACAATGTGTGTTTTATAACCTTTCATGAATCTCTTCCATTCTTTTTCCTTTAGGAGGGGAAAAAAACAGTAAGGAAATTAAATACAAAACACCTACTGTACATTTAATTTAGAGGACAAAATGCAATGTTGAAATAACATTAAGGGTGTGACGCAAACCAAGGAAAGCCAGGAAATTGAGTGTAAAGGCTGTTACTCCATCCTTAACTCACGTCACTTGTATAATGTTTCAGGCCACTGTTCTGTAATGGCAGATTTTAAATTTCATCACTTACAGCAGGGTTGTGGCCTAGCTACACTTACAAGTACTTACAGGGTCTGTACTGCTGAAATACCTGAGTGCTGCTCATGGACTTGCTCGAACGCAGGAATATACACATTTAACTTTAGGAATATATACATACATTTTTTAAACCATCTTCTGTCTTTCCTAGTGAAAAATTATTGTGGCTTTTTAGTTTGCCTGAGAATAGCTTCACGTGTGTCAGTGTGATGAAAGGAAAAAGCGAGTTTTGCCTTCAGCTCTGATGGTGGTGAGATCTGTGGTTGCTCTGGGGCGTTTTTGGAAGAGCAGAGGGGATCTGCCCTGAAGTCTGGATACGGCTCTGGAGGAAACCTGCAGCCCGGATTTACAAGCCCCCTTTACTGGCCGGTGGTTTAGTTAGTGCAGGGAATTGGGATGTCCTGGAGAGAGAGAACACATCTCCAGTGACTGATGCTGAGCCCCGTGGGGATGGTGAGGGTCTGCTGCGTGGGCACGGAGCTGTGCACCGCCTCGGCAAAAAGGCAGCCTGGAGAGGGGAGTGATGGTCTGCTGCGTTCATAGCAACTGTGTTACTAAGCAGATTATTATAAATAGGGGTTTCCTTTGTGTTTTCCGTTAGATAAAAACATAATTTGTGCCTTCTCTTCTGCACCATTCCCCAAAAACAAACAAAATAGTACACAGAGTTTTTATCATTAGAACACGCTACATGCAAGGGTATTTGGTTGTATTGTATATTAATTTCGCCACAGAGCCCAGTAGAATACGCTGTCACTTACTTTGTCTGTGGTGGTTTTTGTGAATACTGTTCATCAAAATCCTACTGCGGGATAGCGATGTCTATCCCCAACACTGGCCCAGGCAGTACAACAGGTTTACAGAAGACAGATCAGTTTTTCCATTCTTAATAAAATATGTTTTTTAATTTCGTTATTAGATGCATACATTCCTTTCACTTGAGTGAGCCCAAGGCCTTTCAAAACTACTTTTTCTTTGCACAAAGAGCAAGACAGTCGTCTCCCACTGTTCGTGAGAGGTGAGGCATTGACCTGGGATGCAGGAGACCCAACGGGTTTTTGATTAGCAAAGCAGAAAGGTTCCCACAGGAGGAACCATGGAGTCTCGCCTGAGAACAGGCAGGTGGCCAGAGTAACCGCCTGGCGCAGGAAGCTTGTCAGTGCCTCTGTGGTCCGAAGGAGGCAAATGCGTCTTAGGCCAGGTCCTTGGTGTCCTCACGAGGTGCTGTTTGGGGACTCAGCAGTGTTTGCTTCTGGTCAAAACCAGGAAGATTTCTGCTGGAGCCAAAGCCGCCGCTTGTCCATGTGTTCTTGCTGATTCAGCAAATCAGGGCGGTTTAATGAAAACCTGGTTTATGCAAACGCTCCCAGCCAGCTCTACCCTTTTCTCAGATTTTTCTACGCTACTTGTTTTACTGTGTTAAGTGTCATGTGTGACAAATCGTTACAGAAAATTTTTTCTTTCAGTTTCCTGGTTTTTTTTGAAAAAATTTAAACAGTCTCTTAGGTGTATTTCTTACGTAGCGGATCTGACAATGGGACTGCGTTTGTGTTCATGACATCCTGTTCCTTTGGATGAGAAGACAAGGTGGTTAAAAAAAAAAAAAAGTGAATTTTAACGCTCAGGGGTCACAAAACTGGATGGGCTCTGAGGGGGCACTGCCGTATCAAAAAGATAAATCAGAAGGTGAGGTGAAAGAAGATGACAATAAAAAACCCCTATAGAGCATACTCTTTGCGTTCATACTCTTCACATTCATGTGGCAATCTCCATCTGAAACTGGCTTTAACAGTGTTTTCCAGCTGAGTGGTGCTATTGGTCATGAGCAGTCTTTCAAATTGGAGGTGCCTGTTGTATCTAACCAGACCCAGAGCATTAACTAGTTTAGTATGTGCTTAATAGCCGCACAGATGGCAGAGGGGGGATGACGGATAATGGCTC
>NW_010236995.1:23747-25987 GCF_000690775.1 Eurypyga helias
TGTCATACTGGGTGGGTTGGTTTGATTTGGCACATGGCAGGCTTTCAGGTTAGAGGGGCGCTGGCGTGATGTGAGCCCTGGGACTGCTGGTCTTGTACGTGGTCACCTGCAAACCAGAACGTTGTCATCTGAAGCAGGAGGCTGGAGAGGGGTGACAGGGTCTGTTCAATGCAGCGTAGCGCACCAGGGGCTTGGTCCGATGGCATACTGGGTGGGTTGGTTTGATTTGGCACATGGCAGGCTTTCAGGTTAGAGGGGCGCTGGCGTGATGTGAGCCCTGGGACTGCTGGTCTTGTACGTGGTCACCTGCAAACCAGAACGTTGTCATCTGAAGCAGGAGGCTGGAGAGGGGTGACAGGGTCTGTTCAATGCAGCGTAGCGCACCAGGGGCTTGGTCCGATGGGAAGTTGCATGCTGGAGTATGGGAGAGAAGGAGAGAGTCCCATGTGAAAAGACTAGCATGGGCAGCGGATAAGTTGGCGTTGGGTAACTTTGGGTGAACTACTGTGTGCTGGCTCCCCTGCAGTGTCCCGCTGCATACTGTCTCTTAACCTGTGATGCCCTTGGTACTGAGCAGCCCTTTGGGTTGTCTGTCATCTGCTGCGGGGTAGAATGAAAACATCGAGCGTGGCCTTGCTGTGTGCTGGGTCCCCTGCGGTGTCCCGCTGCATACAGTCTCTTAACCTGTGATACCCTTTGAGTTGTCTGTCATCTGCTGCGGGGTGGAATGAAAACATCGAGCGTGGCCTTCCCAGTTCAGGTCTTGCTCCTAGCCTGAGGTTTTCTGGTTTGACTTTGAAACAGAGCTGGCCTCAGGTTCTTTTAAATCTGGACCTAAACATTGGAAGAGCTTGGATCCAAGATATTTGGACACATTTTTCACCTGAACCAGCAAGGGAACGTTAAATTCTGTAACTACCTGTAGCAAACATACTGGGTGATTTTTTTTCCAGCTTTGGGCTTTGTCTGGCTCTAATTTAAATAATAAATGTATGTGCAAGTGAAAACTAGACACCATGTTGACATCAGGCAATTTATAATTATGGATTTTACCTTCACTTCCATAGCAACAGCTTAGGATGCAACAAACAAAATTATGAATTGGATTCTGGTTTTGTTTCTACCTATAGAGCCCCAGAATATCCCTGGTCATTGGTGCCAGCATTGTTATTCAGTTGATAGAGTGGCTAACTGAAGCCTTCATCTGGCCTTCCTGATTGATTTTAAGAGGAAATAAAGGAAAAGGAGCCCTGTGAGGAAAAAGCAACTGTAATCTGGACCTGACATTATACTAGTGAGAATAAAAAATCAGTTGTATAGGGCGATAAGCACATCAGTCTCTGCTGTTGAGTGAGTTAGTGTCTAAATTTGTAGAGTACTGGTTAATTCTTGATTGCTGCTTGTGTTCCTGCCCTTTTTACACAGAAAATATAAAGTATATTCCTATTCAGTAAAAAGTGCAGACAGCCTTGTAGGGCTCTGTAGGACAGATGAAATTAATATATGGATAAGTGGGAATAATATCTATCTTGCTCTATGTAAAGATATTCTGCCTTTTAGGGTTAAATCAAAAATCTTCAACCCCTCTGACTCCTAGGAGAGCAGACAGGACTGTATATGCAGTCAGGAACGTATCTGTTGAATACCAGAGTGCTATTTTTACACGCATAATAAAGCTGCACTTTACAAAACATGCAAAGATCATGTTTTGCTTGTAGGACTTGTAACCAAATCTGGTGGGTCTGCCCTCTGAATTAAATGTTTGAGTTTCGTTGAACTTGAGGAGCAGAAGGATGGTTCAATGGTCAGGGCACCGGCCTCGGGCAGGGGTAGTGGAGCCTCAGGCAGCTACCCGACTCCCTGCACGATGGTCCTTGCATCGCTCCAACTCAATTGCTGTAAAATAGGGTTAAGAGCACAGAAGACAAATGCATCCAAGACGCTTGGCATGTGAAGGGAGCCACACTAGGACTACGGATAAGCTGGAGTACTACAGGTTGAAAAATGCCTGTGAACGTGTCCTTGGAGACACGGTCTCTCCTGAGCAAAGAGGACAAGACCGAGAACATGCAGATTGACTCCCGGTGCAGCGCTTGTTGAGGCAAGTCATGACAGGCAGACTGCCAGCGCATGCAGTTGTCATTATGCTGGGGAAGTAAATGAGATGCATTGCTTCACATATTATTATAGACCATAAAATAGCACTGGTAGCTTCTACCACTTGGAGCGAGTCCAGAGGA
>NW_010236996.1:0-10775 GCF_000690775.1 Eurypyga helias
GGTAGGCTTTCGAAGGAAAATCACACCTCCCGGCAGCCAAGCAGGGCAAATCCCCGTTAGAAACGAGGGATCTTCAGGAGAAGGGGTCGGTAAAGGCTGGTCCACACGAGCAGCTTCCCGTTGGTCGGGTGACCGGTGCGTTTTCAGACTCCAGACCAAACACCGTGTCAGCTGAACGACAGGCATCGCTTTGAGAGCACGGAGATGCCCCTTTATCCGCAGCCTGGCTTCGCACGAGACCTCTTATCGTTATCGCCGTCATCAGCACCTTCAGACCGTGGGCTGACAAAACTCCCTCCCGAGACAGGAGTCGGTGAACGGGCCTCTGCCAGCAGAGCCCTCTCGCTGGGGTGCCGTGCGTCAGGGCGAGCTGGTACAGCTTCATTCATGAATTCTGCACTGCCGCCCTGATGCGTTTGCCCGGCAACTTCAAGGTCCCAACCGCTCAGTTTTCCAAAACTGAGGTCCGCTGCAAAATTCTATTGCCTATATCTAAGGCGCAGTTTTTAATCTCTAAATACAGTTCTTCATTCATGTTGAATCTCTGGGTAGAAAATAATGTGCCAAAAAAAACCAACGTGGAAAACGACAGCTTTTTTAAGGTTTTACGGTAGATGGCTTAAATCTGTAAGTCGGTAGATAGCGAATAGCAATTGTTAATCGTGCCAGTGATAGAGTATTAAAATCCTGGGTGACTGTGGGAAATTTGCAGGTAACAACATGGTTTCCTTGGTACAGTATTTTTGCAGAAAGGACGTGCAAAAGTTAATGCTACAAAGCATACCTGTGCCTGCTGTACTGTAACTGATAGGGGTAGGAGAGGCTGTAGAAACACAGTGTAGTATTCTTGGCTTGCTGGCTACGTCTTAAGCATCTGCTGCTACCTTTTCGCCACTATTGCTACTCACGCTAGCCAGATTCAAAGAGGCGTAGGTTTATGTACGCTTCCCATGTTTATACTTGACTTCACTGTACACCTATGCAGAAACATAAAATGTAAAGCAGGAAGTGTTGCTGTGTCAGATTTTTGCCTGGAATTGACATAAAAAAAAAAAAAAGGGGGATGTACTTCTGAATAACAGCAGTTGGTACCACTCGGTCACCTGGATTAATGCTGTTATGTGTGGCCTGTCTAGAATCCTTTCAGCGTGTGGGTTAGTGACTGTGGGCTTCGTTTGAGAATAGTCTGTACTGGTGATACATGACGGGTTTATTGCGTAGCTTGGGAAGGGGTTTTTAAATGTGAACTCTCCTGTCTGAGGAAGAGTTAATGAATGCTGAGGTGCAGTGAGGTTTTCTGCCTTGCAAGGTGAGACAGTAGATGCTGACCCCCTAACAAAAGGTTTGAATGAGGAAGATAACCACACCCAGCCATCGTAGTGATGCGGGCTGCTGAGTCTGTTCTGCTGTTGGACAGAACTAGGAAATGAGGTTTAAGACAAAAGCAGAAAGAAAACAGGAAATAAGAACCGTCATAATTGAAGACCACGAGGTAGGAAAAGGAGAGAGAAGCTCTGAGGGAAAATTGCACTAATGTGTACCTAAGGATCTCGGTCCTTAAGTTCCAAGGCCAGCTTTGAGATGCTTTCCGAGCCAGCATCCAAAGTGCTGATGCTTATGTCAGACCTCCTCTGATAGCCCAGGTGTATCTCAGCAAATCGATAAGGGACATCCAACAGTGTCTCTCTGTTCCTATGTGTAATATAAAACTGTCATGTTTTATCTTGGTAACCTTGCCTCCAACCTTTTAATTTTGGAGATGATTTTGAGAAAGTCTACAAAAAAAAAAACCTCACTGCATAGGTTAGTGGTGGTAAAAGTATATCAGGTGAGGCTGAAAAATGTGTGTATGTGATACCTTTAGATGCAGTAAATCAAAATAATATACTAACCAAGAGGAGACACTATCCTAAAATAACCATAACAAATACAGGGATTGGAAGATGTCATGGGTCGGACTGCAAAGACCTGCATTTGAAAAGCTGTTGCCAAATATGGGAGTTCCCCTTTGGAAGGCGTACCCTTTCTGCAAAGGATGTCTGGCAAATCCCTAAGCCATCATAGCCAGTAATTCTTGCTTGTGTGATGCACTGAGGAGTCATGAGAGAAGAGGGGGAAGGTCCTGCTAGCAAAAACCCCATAATAATCACCTAAAACCTTGGGTAGGAGTAAACAGGCGTCTTTCAACAGTGGAGCTCCACAGGGATCAGTTCAGGTGTCCATCCTGCTCCACAAGCTCATAAATAAAGGGGTTGAACAGTGGTATTTGCTGGTTTTATTAAATTGTTGAAGGTTTTAAAGACAGTGTTGCCTACGAGGAATTGACAAAAGACCTTATATGATAGGACATTTAAATGATGGATGATATTCAGTTTTGATAAATAAAATGGGTGTGGAGGAGAAATCATTTACTTGGTTGCACATAGGAGAATGAGGTCTGATTGAATCTTTACAGCTGTAATGTAATGTATAAAAGTATCAGCTATGTGTGCACTAGTGATCAAAAATAGCCCAAATAAAATGTTAGTCTGTTTGCTTTCCCTAGTAAATCCTATAGTGAGGTTAAGACAGAGTTTCCTGGAGACATGTGGCGTGTACGGAACACCTGGTTAGAGGTGCTTCTTTGCTGTTTTCTCTGATGCAAGCTCTGCAGGGCATCCGACAAAGCCAGCAAGTAAAAAATGAACTGCAGGAGGTAAGGCCATTCCAACACAGAGGGTAGGTAAGTGGTGGAACTCCTGGCCCCTAGATACTATGGACGCTAAAAGCTGAATGGGTTTAACAGGCAACTAGGCAAGCTTACATTCAGGATACCCACTGAGACTGATTAAATATGATAAAATACTAACTACTGAACTGTAAGTTGTTGAATGTTATGAGAATATCCTTCCACATTGTTGTTATAGGTTTGCTCGATTCTTGTATTTGAGGCATCTGTGCTTGGCCAGTGTTAGAGACAGTATTCTGGGCTGGACAGGCCGTTTGGCCCAGGCCAGCTATCCTTACGTCCTACTGAATGTCAGGCTAGTTCACCTTCTTTTTAGTCTGTTTCCGACAAGGGGATTTTGTGTGTACCGCGTAACTGAAGTTCAGAATGCTGTAAAGATGACATTCTGGCCTTTGTTTTACAAAGGGTGTCTGTACCTTCCCTGGAGGCTGCAACGTTGGTCAGTTGCGGACGTTTGAATTTCCTTCTGAATGTATTTAATATAAAAGCTAATTTTCCACACTCCCTCAGAAGAAGATTTTAATAATTTTGAGTTCTAAACTTGTATGCCCCTTAAAGAGTAAAAACTTTAGTTAGCCTTATGTAAGCCATGCTGTGTCTTTTGGTACAGAGTTTCTGAACTCAGAATTAGTCTAAAAATGGTATTTGAGTGAAGCGTAAGTTCAGTAATTTTTTTTTTTTTTAAATTATATTCAGCAATATTATGAAAAAGGAATTTCTCCTTTTTGGAATTTCAGTTAAGGAATTTTACTTAGCAGGCACTCTCTTGCCTAACTACATAACTATTAGTGTTGAAACTGTCTAATGTTATTATTGTAGGCATATTGCAGGTCTATTAAATGGCCAGGAGCGGCTGGAGTGTTTCCAACCAAGTCCTTAGGGCTTTCTTTCAGTTTCAAAGATTAAATAAAATAATAATAATGATATTTTTAAAAAGCCCAGTAAAGTTACAGACATTTTCCTTTGTATAAGAATGATAAATCAGAATCTTCCAAGGTTACCTTTTCCTTCACAGGCAGTCTTTCAATTGCGTGATCCTTGCCGAGGACCTGAAACTGAAAAGCGTTCAGTACTTGCAACTTCCCTTCAATTGACAGTGTGAGCTGAATCATAGGTGGTTTCTGTCCTTGAGTTCTTAGCACAGAGAGTTTAAATCCAATGTGTGGTTTGAACTCAAGATTTCAGTGTGCAGAATGACGTCTTATTCTGCCCATCCTATTTATGAATGCTGTCACAGGAACATCTCCTTTTATAATGGCAGTAGGAGATGGAATCAGGTAACTCCTTTGCATAAGCATAATTTTATAGAAATGGATTGGTTTTGCACTTGATGCTTTGCAGTTCGAACAGTTTTGTTTCGAAAACATGCCAATTATTTTCCCTTCCATTCTTTCATTAAAAAAACCCCAAACAAACAAACAAACAAACAAAAACCCCAGAAGAGGTCTTTTTCCTGTTCATCTCAAAAGGCATTTGTTATACAGACCGTTTGCCAAGTTTATTTAGAAAATCACTTGCTCATTTTGCTTTGGACTGCATTTAAAGTAGGTCAGTCCCTCCTTCAGTCACACTTTTGCTTACTTCCTTGTGACTTTAGTACTGAGTCTGAGGATTTTCCAAAGATTCAGGCATGTTGCTGACATCACATGGTGCTAGCTGTCTGAATGTGAGGATGGAATGCTTAGCTGAAGCAGGATGACAATTATCTTGGAGCAGAAACTGCCTGTGTAGATTTACGTGTTTTCCAGGTGACATCGTGCCATAAACTGCCACTTCCTTGTTGCCCTCACACCTTCAGGCAAACAGTGAGCATGGCTTGCAAACACGCAGGCAGTTCCTCCTGATAGGAAGGCTGTTGAAGAGGTGGTTCTGGGGCCTTGTTTGGGACTGTTGTGGTAGGTATGTTGGACCTTACTTTGAGGTTGGAGGTGCAGAGGGCATGGTGTCCTTTTGGTGCTTTCCAAGGTGGCAGGTGGATGTGGAGAATGGTCTCCATGCATTGCACCAGTTGGCATAGCCATAGCTGAAGACTTTCACTTCCTTTTCCTCCTCTGTCCATCTCATCTTTTACCTTGAAAAATATCCTAAGCATTTGACCACAGGCCGTTCTATGGTGAACACATACTTTGTTCCCTCTACTGAATCAGTGCGGCTGTGGAGAACACAATCCGGTGCTAAACTGGCCAGGGAGAGGTTGTCAGAGTTTTGTTAAGCAAGACACTGCTCTAAGAGGAGGGAAGTCAGTCCCCATCAAAATGTATGTTGATCTACAGAGAGTCATAAATAAAAATCAAAAAGGCAGACAGTGAATGTTTTCTGTGGAAACGCTATAGCTCCTTAACTCAGTGTTCTGGATGAAATCCCGTGCTTGGGTACCAGGAACCAGAACTTGTAATGTATAACCTGGGTTTTGACAACTGAAATTCTTTACTCAGTGCAGGGAGAGTATCTTGTTTCGTTTTGTCTGGTTCAGTTCAACAACTTGAGTCAGTGAAAAGCTGTGTGTTGAAGAAGCAAGAAAAGAAAATTTCCCCTACCATTTTGTAAATAAAAACTAATTGGGAGTAGAGGTACCATTTCACTTGAGGCTTTCCAATCATGGAGAGAAATGGGCTCTCAGGGTAGATATTTTGAACCTTACCATGGGAGATTGTTATTTACTCTCTTGTCCAAATGCTTATCTTAGGCACTAAGTTACTTGTCCAAACGTTATCTCTCTCTGCATGTTCCTTAGTTAGAAAAGAAGAAAGCTTTTTCTGAGTATTTATCAGCACAGTTGATTCTTGTTAGAACATGAGTTTTAAGTTTTTCAGATTTTCAAATCCCTTTACAGCTGGAATTTGTGGCAAACCATTGTTCCACTGCAGCCAGTTTTGCACTGGACTGCAAAGTCAGTGCCTACTTCCCTCCAGATCCGAAAACAGATGATAAAATAGGCATTTTTTACAATGGTTTATATGTATATCTGATCCCTGTTAATACTGTGCTGAGGCATTGTTGCCATCATGCCATGATGGGGAATAGGTTTGCTGATTCAATCAGCTGTGGACAAAGTTTTTAGCTGTCAATGCTTGCAGACATTCACGTCACAGAAGGTAACCACCCTAACGCAGCCTCCTTCTTCCAGGAATATGTTCATGCTTGGTTCTGTGTAAGAAAATGCCCTGCTACCTCTTTAAATAAACAGATTACTTGGGTTTTACTATAATCAGTAATATTTAAGTCATAACTGTATTATATAAAAATAGTCTGAAACAAGCTTTTCTTCTAAATAGGAACTTAAATAGACCACTGATGATTTTCATGTTTCCAGTTACAGAAGCACTGAGATTTTATTTGTATCATTGTATTGCACCAGCCCTGTTTTAAAAAGCAATTTGTGGGCGCATCTACATTAAAGTTTTAATTTGGATCAGGAGTAAGTTTTCTGAAACAAATGTCTCAATTTTTCCCCCTCACAGCGCTTTGCCGTGCATCAAGGGGCGTTCTTGGAGAGCACAGGGCAGACTGAACGTAGCAGAACCCGGAGATGCAGTTCAGGAGCACTTAATCCACCCTAACCTTTTGTGAACGTTCAGTTCACAGGACTGGATCAGGGCTTAATCTGACGTAAAAACCTGCAAAAACTTTGTGTGTTGATACCAGCATGTTGCCACCGTCTGTAGCATTGCTGTGTTTCTACGGCACTGCACTACTTGCGAGCGTATACCTAGGTTATATGTCCTAGTGATACTGTATAACTGCAGTTAATCTGCAGCTTGATTAATAGGATGCTGGAGATATCATGCATGGAGCGTAATGCACAGGTCAATGTCTGCTAAAGTTTTAATTAACTTGGAAGCTACAGGTAATATATATGATATAAATCAAAATTCAGCACTTAGAGTGGGCAGTGAAAGAGTAGTTACTTGTTGCAGAGTATTGCATTGTCTCTGAACCCTTATTAGTCTGTGTACTCAATAAATTGGGACGTTAGCTTCTTTCTATAAAAGGAGTGCTGGAGCAGTTTTGAATGGCTGGAATGAATAGATAATTATTCTGCATAATTTTCACAGCTTTCTTGTACTTAAAGTTATTAATAATGAAATATTACATTAGAGAATTGTTATTTTTTTATTTTCAAGATTTTTTTTTCCTTTCAGGCACTATGTTTTTTTGTCATTGGTTTGGTTTCCCCTTTTAATTGAAAAAAAAAATATTTCTAACAGAGAAAATGAATAGCTCTTGAAGTACTCTTAAGAATACTGAAAAAGTTTTTTGCACATAGAGCTTTTAGGAGTTGAAAGCAATGGTGTCATTTGCGTTAATACGAGAAGTGTCATACTTGAAAAGCATTACAGTAGTCTGCAAGGGTTTGGATATAACACAGTAATTGCTTTAGCTGGTTACAGAGACAGTACATCTGAAATTGAGTAAGTATTTTCAAGTTCAGTTGAAAGTATTTCCCTAATTAATAAGTCTGTATGATTCTGGATGGAGGGCAGGTAAATTTACCAAAGTCCTGTGGTAGGAGAAGCAAATACATGCTCATTCCACAGTGTCTTTAGCTTGGTGTGCTCAGGATTGTGTAAGGGATTATAATGAACACAGCTTCATAGGCAGGATTCTGCCAGTAATGTAATAAATAACCACATACAAAAAGCCCACCATTTATGAATGGTGGTCAGTGAAAAAATACTCTGTTTGCTGTAGCATGTGCCCCATCTGTGAAGACCAAATGCTTGCTAGGAAGGACTAGATAATCCTCTTCAATCACTCAGATCAAAGAAGTTTTACCTTCCTGAGTATTTTCTGAAAAGATCAGTCAGGAAATTGAAAAAAAAAAGATCATCCCTGGCCCTAGTTTTGTTTATAGTCCAGCAAACTGAGCTGGCTTTATTGCAGTAAACCCGAAAGATTCTTCTGTGATCATCTGCTAGCCAGAAGGTTGGCTGGGCTTTGGGAAAGCTATCTTCTGACACTGCAAGTTGTGTGGAGAAAAGTGCAAAGATTTGAATATTATTTTCATCTATGCATGTGTAGTACATACAAACTATTCATAGGAGTTAAGGTTGTTTAAAAAGAAAGTACGTCGACTCCCTTGTGCTTTCACAATGAAGCAGAATCTAAACTCATACATTTATGTATTTCCTGTTGACTTCCTCATTTAGGCATTCTTACCATGCTTTCTCTCTTCACAATGAGCAGACCTTTAATCTTTGAACAATCACTAATTTCACAAGGGATATTCTTTTTACAGTAGTGATGCTCATTCTGAGAAAAGATAACCAAATATTCTGTGTATTTTCAAATGCGGATGCTGCTCTTGGTTCTTGTTTTTTCTAATTCCTTTTTTAACATTTATGGTTTCCCTATTTCCTCCATTTATAACAAATGGATAAGAATGACAGCTTTTACAACCAGTCACGGATACCTTGGAAATGCTCTTGCATTTGTTGCTAGTGATCCTTCATTTGGCCTTGCATTGTCCTCAGCCAGCCTGTAGTCACCAGCAAATGGGTTTTAACTTCCTGGTTGTTGCTCTTAAAAACTACACTTGTCTCTAATTTATGAGGATTTTTTTTTCTTCTTTGTTCTTTAGAGTCTGAGCTAGCCTCTCTGTGAAGTCTGAGCTGGTGAATCATTAAGACTTTAATTTAGGAATTTTTATGTTGTTTTCTCGTTGTCACCTTTGCCTTACTTTTGCATGTCCGTGTTGGGAAATTTTTGTCAGAGTGAAGCCTCTTCTGGCAAAAGTGGACAGGATGTGTTTTCCCAGCGTGTTAGCTTTTAAACCTCTAGAAACTCACCTGGACGAGGCAAGAAAACATACTTCTTCCTTGCTCTGTTCGTTACCTGTGACACATTCCCTACTCTTTCTGACCTAGGAAATAAGATCTGTTTCGGAAGGTAAATCCATGTTTTGCTGTGACAGGGTTAGCAGGGAAGGTTCTGCTCAGAATGACACCTTGGCTAGCAGTGTGCTTTGGAGGAGTCCAAACGTACTGTGACTGCTGGGGATTATATGTCTTAAGGACAGACTGACATTTCCCTTGAGTTTACCGGACTGTGTAGGAAGGTTGTGGTCAGGCACATGGCAGCCTATTTTTTTCTTGGTTAATGTGGTTTTTTTTTTTTAAGATCTGTTAGAATGATGCAATGGGAAAGATCATTGAGAAGGAGATACCCAAAACCATTTTCAAGTGTGGGATTTTTGATCAACATATGCATTATATGTCCTCAGTTTCTGAGACTATATAATGTTTGAAACAGAAATGCGGAGTAGTGGTGATATAATACTATACCAATACACATTGCAAATGTATCTTCCGGTTATAGAATAAATGAAAAAATGGTGTCATTACTGTCGTAGGTTACTATCAGTTAGAACACACAGACTACTTGGGACCATCAATATGCATTTTTTGCCCTGAGAATATATTGCAGAGGTGTTGTTGCTTTCCAGGTAAAGTAATTGTAAGTTAGGAGACCCTTCAACAATATGACTTTGAAAGGGACCATTCAGTCTATAATGACCAAAGCTTTTGTCTCTTTAAATTTCATCTGCAGGATGTAACAGAAGAGAAATTATTTGGTGTAAACCACCAAATTACATGGTTGCAACTGCATGCTAATTCTGGCACAAGTAAAGTAATCACCTGAATAACATAATGCTGTAGCTTCTAAGCTGTCCTCCTTTCACGTACATGGTTATCTATGCTAGAACTCAAGAACCATAAAATAAAATAAAAGATAAAGAATATGGGAACCCTTTATAAGGAAAAAAAAATATAAAACATGCTGCCTTTTGGCAGTTTACTATCTGTTTATCATGGGGTTCTTTTTGGGAGGATAAAGGAGTGGTAAAAGGAATTTCAAGATTTATAATGCACAGCCTCAAAACCAACAACATTAAGATTTAAGCTCTTCAGCAAATGTATGGTCTGTGCTCCTATGCATTCCTTGCTGTGAGCATCCATATGCCACAGACAGGGTGCCAGAACTGCAACTTTTTCTCAGAACTGATGTCATCTCACAGTCCTTTTCCCTCAGCTCTCCTCACTAGAAACATGTGATGTGTCTCTCCTCTGGCCTCTTTCCAGGCATCGTGAAAAAAAAGCAGTTGCTTGAATTTAAGGAAGAGGCATAATTCTATTTCTTTTTTCCCCACCTCTCAATAATTTTTCCTTCTTGCAAGTATTCATAGTTTCTTTTCAGTTCAGATCATCATAAATACACCAATATTGTTACTTACTTTCAGCTTTTGATCTTTAAAGCATATCCATGTATGCCAGGTTTACTGCCTTTGGGAACTGACACTGCATCTTAAAATACTCAATTGGTTGTGGTTTTATTCATGAAGATGACCTTGATTGCCACACAGGCTTTAGCAGAACTGAATACTGCATAAACAAAAATGTACTACACATGTCTTGATTTTATGTTTTCTAATGAGGCAGCACAGCATCGTGTGACTGAAGGGGTTCAGTCAACCACATCAGTTGCCACAAATTGTGAATTGCTTGTTGACAATTGTTCATATATTAAAAAAATCAAACGCTGGCATTAGTAGATAATAAATTCATGTAAAGAAGTTGGGATTAGCTCAGATATGAAATGCAGGAATTTCAGTTTAATCTAAATAAGTTACTTGCAATGAACAATTTTGCACTCATGAATGAATGGAAATAAAAAAGTGTGTGAGTTCTCAATGAATATCCATGTAATAAAAAAGTCTGGTATTATCTTAAAGTACTTCTGAAATAATATTCATATTGACTTTTCTTTAAATAACCCTTGTTAACGAAGGCACACTGCCAGTAACAAAGAATGTGCTATGTGATTTTATTTTGTGTTCAGCTGTAAAACAAAATTTAATACTCTGTGGAAATGAACGGGATTTCACACCCTGTCTGTGGAAGGCTGACCATAACCTGTGCAACTTTCAGTTGATAATGAGGCCTTCTTGCTGCTTATATTCTTTGGAGATGAGTGGTTTGAATTTTAAAACCTGAAACAGTACCTCTTTCAGGTTCTTTATATATCATAGAATCAGAGCATGGTTTGG
>NW_010236997.1:0-19850 GCF_000690775.1 Eurypyga helias
CCAAACCATTCTATGATTCTTTCAGAGAGTATTTATTTACCATGGCCAGATCTATAAGCAAAAATTCTCCATGTTCTTTTCTCTGCAAAGATATTCTAGGCAGAAAGCCAATTCCTCATTCTCGCTATTGGAAAAGATGAGAGTGTACATGGGCCTGTTTGTCTTCTCACAGCTGATGCATGCTTCCTGAGAGAGCAGGACTGGAGCAGCCTGTGGGGTGTGGTGACAGAAAAGCAGATGGCCCTAATGAGCTCCTGGCTGATCCCAGCTCACAGCAACTTTTCAAGATCTTGATGCTTAGGGAAAAAAAAAAAAAAAAAGACCAAATATTTTTCATTTAGTATGAAGGATTTTTCCTTCTCTGTCAAACTGTTCACTCTTGTATGAACATCAGATGTTTCATCAGCTACTGAATTTCGCACAGGGAAAATCCAAAAAAGCTTCTTTTTTTTTCCCCACATACATTACTTTGGGCTTTAATGTGAATCCATCAGATATTGAATCTTTGTAGCATGGATACAACTGTTGCTGTTGCAGATGGAAACACTCTTCTAATAAAACAAGCCTGATTAATTTCACTAATGCTCTTGTTGTTAAAGACTTTCCCTTTTCTCAAATAGAGGCATCAAAAGTTGAAACTTGGGCTACCAGGAAATGGAGATTTTCTCCAGTGGGCTCATCACTGGTTAAATATTAATAACATCTGAGCCAATATGCTTTGAGTATATAGTGGATTTGCTTCCTTACTCTACATCATCTTTGAATCCTAAAATTTCCCATGGTCATAACAGTTATAGAGAATAGTTAGTTATCAGAGATTGATTTTCAATTCAGCTTTTTTTTTTCCAGCACTGGTATGCATGCCTTAGTAATATGCGCTATCTATATTTCCTTTGTAATATTAAATTTCAAATGCATTTTTATCATCGTATCTCCTCACTCTCTCTCAACATGGAATATCCTATAGTATTGCTTCACCCAGCTGCTCTGCTTTTTTAACTCCTATAGATCTAAATACATGGCAGTTGCAACAAGTATATTTATGTGCCTAATTTTAAACTTGCTGAGTGATAATCGCTAACATTGATTCAGAAATAAATGCCTTCACAAGCTGCAATAGCACAACTTTACTTGCCATCAGCAAGTGGAAGCTTAGTAGTGCTACCCACAAAAAAAGCTATGAGATCATATACTTTTGCTAAAGCTATTACTGAACTTTAAAAACTAGCTGCTGTAGAAGAGGGGGTTTTGGTTGGGTGGTGGGGTGAGGGTTTATTTTTCTTTTTTTTTTTTTGTCTAGACATTTCCTAATACAATGAAGAGAGTTAAAAAATATAAATATATTGCCAATCCATTTCAACACTTATGAAGTGCCATGATTTCATACAAGAATGAAATGAAAAGTCATGCTCTCGGCAGTCATATGGAAATACTAGTGTGTGTCTATACCACACACTTATCCCTGGGCTAGTATCAGTCTCCCCTGTAAGGATGCTGCACGACATTGATGTGCTGTTGCCAGATCAGAATTGCCTCACTGGCTTCAGGGTCAGAGCACACACCGTGCTAGAGCTGAAGGCAGAAAAGGAAGGTTAGAAACTCTTTCAGCATAGAGGCAAATCTCTCCTCTTTCTTTGGGGTAGGAAAGAGGCAGAAGGGGGCAGATGATGTTGGGAGAGAGGTCAGGGCTATGGATGGCTTTTCCTTTCCTCTTTTTTCTAAAATCTTGGGCAACTACCTGATTTGCCTGATGTTGACACTTTTGCTATGTCCTCTAATGCCAGTAAGGCTGAATAGTTTCACTAGTGAGTTTTGTTGTTCCTACTGTTTTAAGGGGTGTAACATCATTCGCAGCAGGATTAGACATTGAGAAATAAACTATATTCTTAAAAGCAATTTTCCACAGCTGAAAGTTTGAAATGTGAGCTTGTGTGATGACTTCATCCTTGTTTTCTCCCCCAAAACCTCACAAGACCCCAGACTTCAAACCCAGGCCAGGATCTCTCCAAAGTCCCCTAATTTAACATGATGTCATCACAGACTCAGAAAGGATCTCTTGACTTGACCTGATCAGCTATCCATTCCAATTACTTCCCCAGGCAAAATGGAATGCTCCCTGGGTGAATGTCTGGAGGGAAGTCTCTGAAGCACATGATTTTTATGTTTTACCTAACCAACTCTGAAATGCTACCCTCTTTATGGGAAACCTGCAAGAAATGAAGCTGGGATTGGTAAAGGTACTGAAGAAGACAGAAAGTGAAGCTCTCTGAGGACATACTAATATTATAAACATCCTGAATTCCTTTATCTCATACTCATATCACAAGTATAAATAAAAAGTAAACATGCTCATTCTACACAAAAAAACTTTATGAACCCATTCAGATGTTTCAAGATATATACAGAAAAATGCTACACAAGAAGGAAAGATGCACTTTGTAAAGATGTAGTTATGCATGTTTCTTTGCAGTACACATTCATTTTCTGTGCATTTCTTATTACGTAGAATGAATTAAGATAGGTGGCCCAGGAAGAAGAGCCACTGTTGAAGAGGTAAATGGGAAACAGTAGCTTCAGGGTGGGGGAGCTAAAGAAGGGAGAAAAACTAGCATTCTGAGCTAGAGTGAAAAGCATCCTCCAAGCACAAGAAGTCACAAGGCGTCCAGTTCAGAAACTGGCAATACTATATACTCACATCATTGTGTTAGCTAAATTAGACTAATCTCTTTAACAATAAACACATTTCCAAAAAAAAATTACTGGTGCATGCTTAAGATTTACATAGCTGCACAGAAGTTGTGAAATTGGCCATATATTGTGTGCTTAATAAAAGGAGTCAGAATCAGGAAAGGAACCACAGACTCTAATTTCAGCTGCTTGTGAGGTTTTCAGTGTAACATATGCCAACCAATAATTAGAGTAACTGACAAAAGCTATGCATGGTGAATACAGTAAAGATATTAATGTACACTGATTGGCTGCAATTTGTGTGCAGGACATTCATTAAAATGAGCAAAACGTAGCAGTGAGGCATTAAAAAACCCCAGCAGAACATTTTAGTATTTTCAAAGTACAGGTCTTTTAGTAAATGGAAAAAGACAACTGTATCCAGAATGCCATTCCCCTTACTTTAGAAAGAGGGTGAACTACTCTCTTGCTACTCATTTGCTATAGAAATAGCCCAGCTAACTAGTAGAGAATATCCCCTAAATTTTTAAAAGACATTTATAACCTGTTCTATTTAGATAAGCATGGACACAGTTTAACAATATGTATAAAAAGCTATCATATGTAGAACTTAGATTTTTCACACAGTTGCAAATGTTTATTTACATTTTTTCTGAAATAATGAAATAATTGTGAGGGTTTTTTTTCTGTAGACAAGGACATTTCTATTTGTGCCTTTTTCTTTACATGGTAACTAAAAGTAACTTCATATTAAATTTGCAACAAATCAATCAAAACACAGGCTTTTCAAATTCTCAAATATCCTCTGAGATACTGTATGGGAGAAAGGTAAATATGTAATAGCCTGTTCAGAAAAACTATAAAGCCCTGTGTGTGTACAACCGAATAATTCAAAATCTATCCTAATGAGGAAAAATCTGTACAAAAAAGCAGTATCAAGATGCAGATAGACCTTTAAAATGGTCACAAACTCATCATTTGTGATCCTGAGAACACAAGCTTCAAAACCAAGCTTGATTATTCTCCACCAAAAAAAAAAAAAACAAACCAGAAAGAGACAGTTAAATGTTTTTTGATTTTTATATAACCTCATAAGAGATGAGACTGAAGAAGCTGCAAACCCTGTTCTAAGTAGCTCCCTACGTTTTATGCAAGGAGGTCCGCATATAATTTAGAGTATAAAACACCTATCATTAAACAGTTTGTTTCGTTTTCCTTTCATTGCTGCTCAGACCTTATACAAGTAACACTTTCTGAGGCTACTTTTAAACACTGAACTTCATTGGTATTCTTTGACACTTTAAAGTAAAGCTCAAATATTTCATAAATAAAAAGCCTATCCATGCAGATTTTTACAAGCATACATATTGCTATCTTATTTCATTACCTTCGTGGTAGCTACATTTAATTCTGATTTTTTTTTAAAGGTAATCCTGATGAGATGATTTCACATCGCATAAATTAGGTAATCAGATGTCATTTTTTGTGTCATCATAAAAAATATTCTCAACTCCCACTACCTTTAGCTGCAGATTACAGCCTGAAGATGATCAGCAGAGGGACAGGAGAACGTGACTAGTTTATTTGTACCTTTCTTACATTTGCAATCTTGTATCTTGCATGATACAGTCTACAGAATATCTCCGTGCAAGTTCTCTATCAAACTCACATGTATTTTAGTGATACAAAGTATATACTTTTGAAAACTTATCCAATCTCAAATTATTTTTTCAAATGAAAAGATATTTTTAGAATCAGAGAGTATCTCAAGTTGGAAGGGACCCATAAAGATCATCAAGTTACAAAACGTAAAGTAATATGACCCCTGTCTCTTTTTGCAGCATACATGAAAGTATGATACGTTACCGTTGTTCAGAAATGCTCTTCAGTGAGTTAATAACACAATCGAGGCTGTAATTCATGCATGAGGCAAGGAAGGTGACAAGGCAGACATTTGGAAGTCTAGGTTGCTGATAGTCTTTTTCTCATTCATTTGACATAGTTGTTCATACTCCAGAGACGTAGTTACAAACCCACTCCATAGCTTTCATAGCTGTTTCCTGACATTTAGCATTAGCCTACTGGATCTATTAAGTGATGCAAAACTGAAGTTAAATAACCACAAATTCTTATGGAAGGGATACAATTTCCACAGAGATAGATACACAGACAGACTCAATTCTGATCAGAGTTAACTTTGGGTTTAAATACAGATATATGCTACTATGAAATAGCCAAGAAAAACACATTTTATGGCCACTAAAAAGGCACTGGTATGACTGCCTCTTGTAGTTCTCTACATATAGAAAGGTAAAATAATGTTGAAAACCAAAAGCACAAACATGGTGCCTTGTTAACAACAAATTACTGAGTCTGCTTCACATACATCTGGAGAGATAATGAAAATGTTGAAAGGGGCTCCACCCCTTTTGTTTTTTAAAAAGAAGACCTTTATGAACACATGCACATAACTTCTTCCATTACTCATTTTAAAAAGCACGTACGGTAGCATTCTGAAAGAGTTAGGAACAATTCCCTTTTCACAAATACTATTTTTGGTGCTTTTAATAAAATAGATAATGGAAAAAGTAATAAATATATTTCCATTGTCTTTGAATCTTTTTTATCTTCTCCACCTCCCACTATTAGAGGCAGAAACCAAATGACCCTCTAAAATAGAAAGGAAAATGAAGAAAACCATCCAAGACATTAAAACTTTATGAGATTTGAGTCAATTAATTGTCTTTTTATGTTCTCTTCTACCAAATTGTTTGTTTGTTGGAGAATAAAACTGATAATGTTGGCTAATGGGATTAGAATGCAATTTAACCAACAGGCACATATAAAAGCAATAAAGAAAACTATAATTTTTACATTGATTTTTGCATGCAAAACACATTTTAAACTGACCTAGTGTGAAATTTGTTATGGGTAGATACCAACAGTGACAGTTAAGGAATTTTCTTCTAAAAAGTCTGTGATTAAAAGAAAGCTGTCAGAAAATTGCAAAAGGAAAGTCCCAGATTTTCACCCATTCAGCTACAGATGGTTCTGGGAGAGGTAAAGGGATGGAGTTCCCATGACAAAATCTGCTCTCAATGCTGCCACATGAATACTCATCACTGCCATTCATAGCCTGGTTGCACCTTTGTCTACCACTCTCTCGTAGAGGGTATGCCACCATCTTCATGAATTAGAACCATAGAACGGTTTGGGTTGGAAGGGACCTTAAAGATCATCTAGTTCCAACCCCCATGCCATGGGCAAGGACACCCTCCACTAGACCCGGTTGCTCAAAGCCCTGTCCAGCCTGACCTTGAAGACGGCCAGGGAGGGGGCATCCACAGCTTCCCTGGGCAACTTGTTCCAGTGCCTCACCACCCTCTCCGTGAAGAGCTTCTTCCTGATATCCAATCTAACCCTCCCCGCTTTCAATTTAAACCCGTTACCCCTTGTCCTGTCACTACAGGCCCTTGTAAAAAGTCCCCCCCAGCTTCGTTGTAGGCCCCTTCAGGTACTGAAAGGTTGCTATAAGGTCTCCCCAGAGCCTTCTCTTCTCCAGGCTGAACAAGCCCAACTCTCTCAGCCTGTCCCCATAGGAGAGGTGCTCCTCCCCTCTGATCATCTTCATGGGCTCGTCTGGAGTTGCTTCAACTGGCCCGCATCCTTCTTATGTTGAGGGCCCCACAGCTGGACGCAGCACTCCAGGTGGGGTCTCACGAGAGCAGAGTAGACGGGGAGAATCCCCTCCCTTGACCTGCTGGACACACTTCTGATACAGCCCAGGATACGGTTGGCTTTCTGGGCTGCCAGCACACACTGCTGGCTCAGGTTTAGCTTTTCATTCACCATTACTCCCAAATCCTTCTCCTCAGGGCTGAGGAGTGCATCCACTCTCCCACCCCAACCTCTGCCAGGCCTATGAATTAGGTCCATATTTTTCCCTTTTGCAAATGGGTGTAAACAAGGAAACAGAATGATGGTATCGGGTCAGAACTACTATTCATCTAACCCAGTGTTCTGCCTCCAGCCATGGACATTAGCTGAAACCTAGGCAAAAGTAAGAACAGGGCAAGCATATATCAAAGCTTCACCATATACTCTGTCATGGTAGCTGTTTTCAGCTCTGTGAATTGTCTAAGACAGGAACGATTTAGTTATTCCCAGTGATTTTTTTTCCTTGAACTTTTTCAGTCAGTGCTATAAATTTTCAGCATACACACCATCTTCTGGCTCTACACGTCTGCTATCCACTGCATGAAATATCATTTTTGTTTGTTTGTTTTACACTTGATCCCTCCTACCTTTACCTGTATTACCTTGTTTTCACCCTGGAAGACAATGAACAGTCTATCCCTAACAACCTTTTCCCTGACATTCATGATCATTTAGATTTCTTCTGTACCTTCCAAGTCATTGCTTTTCCAGATGGGAAAGGGTCCTAGAATACTTACAGAGCAATTCCACACCCCTGAACACCCTTGTTGCCCTTCTCTGTAACTCCTCCATTTGTATTAATATAATTTTCGAGATAGAGAATAGATATGCAGTTTTCAAGATAAATGATTGGAGTGTTTTCTGTTTTGTTCTCTAGTACTTTCCCAATAACTCCTAATACTGCTTTGTTGGTGTGTTCTGTTTTTTTTTTTTTTTTTTAAAACTGCTTCTGAGCTTTGAGCTGAAGTTTTCGTGACTCTATCATAACACTAACTTCTCAGAACATGAGTTGCAATGATCAGCTCAGAGCCCATCCTCTTATATGGGATGCTGGAGTTCTTTTTCCTGTGTGCATTATTTTACATTTATCTGTTTTTAATTTTGTCTTTCATTTTATTATATAACAGTCTCATTAAGTCCTTTTACAAAGCTTTACAGCCATTGCTCATCTCTACTACGTGATTAGTTTAACAATCTTTGCAAGCTTTCTGGTTTTACTGATCAGCCCCTAGTTTAGGCCAGTTATTTATAAGATAAACAGCACAGCTCAGTACAGCTCTCTGCAGAACTACACTGGTTTCCCTCTATTGCAAGAGCTGGCTGTGTATACCACCCTTACGTTTTCTGTCTTTTTAGCAAATGATTCATCTACACAAGGATGTTCTTTCTTATAATTTGCTTCTTGCTTCCTTAGATGCTAATGCTGAGAGGCTTTGTCAAAAGCCCTTGGAAATCCAAGCAGAACTATATCAGCAACACATCTTTGTTCCCATGCTTTTCTTTTAACATATTCCATTAGGTTTTAAAGAGTGTACATATTTTTGTAAAGACTATGTTGATGCTTCCTAAGTAGATTATATATAAAGTTATATTAAGCTAATATAAAGGCTATTTTTGTTAATTAGTAGTTCTAGTAATTTGGTAAGCACAAATGTAAGACTTGGAGGACTGTATCCTTCAGAACTGCACTGGAGACATTCTTGAAGTTTTTGCCACTTTCCTGTCATTATATATCAAGGCAATTTTTACAAGAGGTTACACATTAGTATTAGCATTTCAGCTGTCTCACCCTTTCGAGAACCCATAGAATTCTTGGGTGATTATCAAGCTCTGGTTCTGGAATTTTCTTGTTGATTTTGTTTATATATGTCACACTCTGCGGTCAGTTAAATTTTAGGCAGATGCTTTGATCTTCCACAATGAAAGATTCTAGTTCAACTAGTTCCTCAAACTGTGATCCCCATTTTTTTTTTCTTGTGTGATTTTGCCTAATCATCATTGATGATGAAGGCTCTTCTGATGGCTTGATTCTGATGAATTTGAAAAAAAGATTTATTATTTGGTTTCAAATAATTTTTTTTTTCCTAGTTTTCCTTCAATCTCTGTTTTTCCCTGTCTTAATGTGTTTATTTTGTGGTCAGGTAGGTAGATATAAATTTCAGCATTATTTATTCTAATGTAAGACAGATGATTCTTTTTTCTAAACTTAATATCTCATTTTAAATTTTCTTGTATAAATTTATTATATATCTGCACTCTGAGATATACTGAATACAGAGTAGCTTGTAAGTCTACACTACCATATTTTGTATATGTTTTCCAAAAAGAAAATGTACACACATTTTAACCTATAACAGATGGCATGCAAACACTGGATAATAAGCATCTTCACTGGCATAAATCAACTTTATTCTGTTCAACGATAGGTTCACCTCTTACAGTATCTGATGTTTCATGGTGCCACTATCAGTGTTCATAAAAAAAAACTAACCAACCAACCAACCAAATGCATTAAAAGCATAAGCTGACATTTCCCCTGGCCACAGAGCCTCTAACAGCAGATGGTTTGGTCACTTCCTCATATGAAATTTGGCCCATGATTGATAGTCCCCAGAGTACTTGGTCCTCTGTGAATTTGACTAATACCTTTTGGAACCCAACTATGTATTTGAGCTTCACAATAACCCAAGGCAACTAGTTGTCTGATTTATTTACTTATCTTATTAAAAGTACCTTTGAAATGGATATCATGACATCTGATAATTTTATTGTTATCTCCGTCTGTCATGTTTTCAGGAAAAGGGAATAAATTGTTCTGGGTCTATACAATTTTGCTCAAAAAAAAAAACCACCAAACCCACAAATACAATGTTGACTTCCATGCATAAAATTGTTGTTTTTCAATTATAATTAACCACAATAGTAAACAGGCTACAAGCAAGCATGAATAAAATTTGTGTCTTTTTTTTTTTTTTTTTTTAATTCTACTGACCTGTATCTAACTTGACTGAACTTTAGGCAGCAGTTTGGAAGATCTTTGACTTCAGCTGAAATAGAAATAAAACTCATGTGACTAAAAAAATTCTTTGTTTTGGAAGAAGCGGTTTTAACCAGCTGCTAGGAACATTACTTGCACCACCCACGAATATTTTAAATACACTGAAGGGTTTTGGTTTTTAAACACATTTCTTATTGTTATTTCCTTTAGTCCTTGAAGCATTTAACATATTTGAAGATGCCACAATAAATCATGATCAAATTATCTAGAATTTGTTTTAATTAAGAATTAGGGATTTATATTAAATTTTATAGGAAAGGAATTTTAAGCCCTAGAACCACAATACTAAAAAAATTTTAAATTTACTGGTCTACACAACATTCCTTTGTCAGAGTGATTGAAGTATATCATGTTTAACATTTCTGTAATACAATTCTCCCTCAGTAAATTCTTTGGAACATTTAAAGTTTTCTGTCTTCAGATAAACAACTTTAGTTCCTAATGAAGAGATAGACCACACTTAAAATTGGTTAAATTACTACCAAGAAAGATTTGTCAGATAAATGCAGCTCTTCTTTGTTCATGATTTTCCCTCAAATAATTCTTTATACTTGCAATTGACAAAGACCCAAATACTGATTCTATGAAGATTTATTTGTAAAAGTTTTATTACTTGCAGCCTGAGTTTGCCTACTTGATTTTCCTTTAAACTCCATCTGTATTTAAAAACAAAATAGTCTAGGGTTCTTTGGCCCTCAGGCACCGAATGTCCATAACATGTGTCTGTACTGCTACACTCCCTTCCTCTGCTAGACAGAGCACCCTTATACATGCTTGTCTGTTGGGAGCAGCCCTGTTCTCAGCACTATCTGGGAGGATAAGAGTTGGCACAAGCCAAAATCATGCCACAGGGCATGTGCCCCAGTACCACATTCCAGTATTCGAACCTAGACTCCTGCCCCATCTACTGTTTTAGTGTACATTCAACCCTTGAAAAAATTAATATGTAAACCAGTTTTATACTTGAGAGCAGAAGTGTTTTTTTCAAACTATTTATTTAGACTCTTACAGTTCATTATGTGGCTTGACATCAGCAAAGGACAAGCCAAGCCACATGGTATTGCTTATTCTCCTTGACAGACTTTTCTGAACAAACAATAATGAACGGAAGAGATAGCCGAGGGGGTGGGGGTGGAAAAGACAGACTCAGTGACCTCTTCAGTTCTCCTTTTACTAAACCAGAAACATTTTAAAATCTTTTAACCTGGTCTACTCAAATAAAAATAAACAGTGTTAGTTAGCAGCAATAACAGTCTACAGCTTCTCAAGGTCTGAAGATTCCTGAAGACAATTTTTTAGCTTATATATCCAAATCTAACCCTTAATAGGGAAGTTGGGAGTAGCACAAATTAAACTGAAGGTAAAGCTCTCAAAAATTTCTGTCCATGTATTTGCCCACTAATGCGTAAATAAATGTACTGGTCACTTTTAAAGGAACATAGCACAGTACTCCATGAAAAAGAACAACCACACATGAACAACATCGAACATCATCTGTTTCACAATACTCTGATATGATACACTACCCTTCCTACATCTAATGGGTACCAAAGTGCACAGGGTCAGAGCTAGTTTTCAGCAAGAGCGGAACTCTTTATGTTTACCTCAAAGGAGGGTCTGAAATGACACTTTCTGTTATTGCAGGTCCATGGCAGCTCAATGCAAGCAGGAGATAGTAGCTGTGGAGAATAAAAGGAGACTGGTGAGAGGCTAGGCTCACCCTGGCTAAAAACGGGTTTCATGATAGCTGTAATTGCAATGCAGACAAATAATATAGGGGAAACATTAAAGGCAGGATTCACCATGCAAATAAAAATACCTAAATTTAAATGCCTATGTACAGATATTTGCATGCAAATTAGACATCTCAGCTTCCATTACAGACAGTGGGGATATCCACAGGGATGACTCAGTTGCCAGCACACAGATGGCTACTGGCAGCAGACACACTCCAAGCCTGGAGTGTTGTGCTTGGCCTCCAGTTGGTGCTGCAGAGAGGCAAGGACTGCTGTGTGCCCCTCCTGTGCAGCTGTACTGGAGGTTGAGAATGAGCAAAATGTCACTGGCTGCCAATGCCCAGGCCAGCAAGTCAGACCCCTTGTCAATAAAGTCAGTCAGCTCTGGAGAGCTACAGCCAGTCAGATGCAAAACTATTTCTGAGTGAACTGAGTAGTTCTCTGGCCTCCATGGTGGGCAGACTTAGGGTCAGCTATAACATTGAATTCACATGTAAGTAATACACCTATGTCTGAATCTGGACCTGAACTTGACCCTGAAGACCTTTTTCAGGTGCCTACACAGAGATATTTCCTGATGTTTGAGATGCCTTGGTGATCTTGGGACATCCATGTAATGTAGTCTATGGGAAACCTCTGGCTTTTGGAGCAGCAGTTCAAGTTCAACTAAGACACCACTGAGCATCTTATATGTGAGCAATGACCTGAACTTCAAATGCCTGGAGGATAAAAAAGGTTGAGAAGAAGCTGTATGTTGTACCAAATCTTTGGCAGCTCATGCAATCTCTCAGTTCTCCCCTTGGCAATGTATTTTTCTCCCTGGATGCAGTGTATCCTTCCCATTTCTTCACATTTCCCTTTGCAGGATCTGCAGAACTCCTCATAACCCAGACCCAGTCTCTCACCCTGTTTTGCACCACGGTGATACTCCTTTAAAATGAGTTTCAGAATTTTCTTTGTGGCATACCTTGTGCCGTGGATGGCCAGCTGCACTACTTTAATGATGTGTTTCAAGGCTTCTTCACATCACAGGCACCCAGGGACAGTGTCTTTCACCTCTTACACTTCAGTCCTAAAGAAATATTTGAAATGGCAGTACCTGTAAGTTTAATGAGGAGATACACTTCCAGAACATGCTGAGTTCTTGAGATGAAATTTCATACTGGAAATGAAGATATTTTCTGTAAAGAAAAGAAGAAGGAATTAAAATCATACATTAAGTGTTCAGAATGAGTTTGAGATGATAATTCATTTTCTTAAATCACACACTCTCTTGGCATACAACACTAAGTTTAAAAAAAAAAATCAATAAACTGTTTTGTAAATTCAGCACTGGAAGATAAGTGACAAGTTGTTACAGATGAACTGCATATAAGAGGAAAGAAAACCCCTCTTGTTCCAAATTTGGACTAGGAGAGTTTACTTATCCTTGGCAAATGAGTAATCTAGAAATAGGATCTCCAAATTCAAACCATGGCAGGAAGGTTTGAGATGTCTACAGTCAGGTTTTTTCATACAAAACCACAATAATCAGGAGGTTTATCATGACAATAATCCCTGAATAAAATGGCAAGAAAGAAAGAAAATCAGATCACCAGTTCCAATTTCCCATACTACTGCTTATTATTCTTTTTCAAGTACTCAGTGGCAGCAAATCCTTTCTATCAGGCCACCTGACATGCTGTGCTGAATTGTAAATGTTGTTAAAAGTTACTGTTTAAGAGGTGAATTGAGGAAAACACTCTGCACTATGAAAAGGTTACTACTCTACATAACTGAAAATGCTGTATAGCTACTATTCAGATTCAAATAAGGAAAATAATTTCTGAAGCAAAACTTAGACAATCTGTACATTTGGGAGCAATGGCAGAATTTCATGGCATATGACAGTGATTCCCACTGACAAATGAAAAATCAAGATATACAGTAAAAAGCAGCACTGCAGGCACTGGCTGTATTATTAGGAAAAAAAAAAAAACAAAAACCACCCCATAAATTCAACATTAAACTATCTTCTGAAACATGAATATGACTTTTGACCTTTCTGTTCTAAACTTTAATAGTGTGTTTTCAGAGAAGCTGCTCATTTCTGCATTGCAAGACCTTATTTAGAAATAAAAGCAAGTACTAAAAAATTTTAAAATAATTAAATGCACTAGATACTGAAGCAAGTCTGTTTGGTTAATCTCGTCTACATTTGCAGTACAAAGAAAACATTCCAGTGACTTCTCCAGTTTTCTAATCTGCAGTTTTGCTGAAGCTTGATCAAATACTATTTTAATATGAAATCTAAAATAAGTGTTAGTGATATCTGTACTTAACGAAAAATGTGTTATAAATGAGTTGCCGTGCCTTTTCCAACTGCTAATTTAAAGGCAATGTGCACAATGCAGTGTGTATCCTATGTTGTGAAAAAATATTTGGTTAAATACAGATGCAACAGCTGTGACATTTTATACATGTCTAGATTGTTAGGATTCTTTAGAATAGTCCTCAACAAAACGGTACTGCTGCCGCCATAATCCTTACACGACAATCCATAGTACTCAAAGACAGGTCACATTCTTTGGTTTCTTTTTAAAGCTATTGGATAAAATATTGGCCTCAGTCAAGTCAAGTCAAAATTAAAGTTACCATGGACCTGAAAAGGGACCAGGTTTCTCTCATGAGCAAAAAATAAATCCAGTTTTACTTGAACATTTAAATTTGATTCACCAATTCAGTTTTCAATTACCTCCACAAAATAAAGTGCACTATGCATTTTATCAAAATAACACATCCATTCCCTTAGGGTTTTTTTAGATTTTTTTTTTTTTTAAACATTGCAGGCAGGAAAAGCCTATTGATTAATTTTATGCTAAACATTTTGTATGTGTGTATTCACGTGATGGCAGTGTTTCTTGCATTTTGTACTACTTTAACATAAATATTATTAGTCTCATTTTTAGTAAATTAAAAAAGAGAAATCAATTTGTTTAAAGTGTGGCACAAAGATGTAATTTGTAGAGACTGAGGGGGTAAAAGTATCTAAATTTCTGTAGATTTTGGTTATTCTATAACCTTGCATTCAAGATATATGCATGAGCTACTAGCTGGCACAGAATCATAATACCTGTTCAATTATAAATATGTTCTCTATATTTTACACTGCACATGGAAAAGTTATTGAGTCTGAGGACTCGATGCTTCAGATATTTATTAATTGAATATGGGTTATTTGTCTGAATCAGTTCCAAGTAAGTAATAATGATCAAAAAGTTAATAATCCCTTATGGCTGTTTAGAAGACTTAATGGAAATCAGTTGACCACTTCAGTCCCCTTTGTAGCACAAAACTTTCCCTAACACTTTACAAAGCTGCCATTAACAGCCAGGCAATTGCCACCAAGGCTGGTTATGCCATTGGAAAGGTCAAGGAGGGAGCAGTTATTGAAGATGCTGAACTATAATTTAGTTGTCTCTTAGTGTTGTAAATTATTTCAAGGAAGTGTGCCCTTTAAAGACCAAGAAAAATGAAAATCTTGTCTCTAGAGCTAACAATTTAAAATAGGTTTTGGAGTTTCTCGTTCATGTTTGGAAGAAACAAGGAATATGATAAGGCTTTATCCTCCGATAACAAACTGCTGCTCGAAAGAAGGGTCTGGGTGGCTCCTGTAGGGAAGGGTGCTCTGCCTCAGTTCTGTAGGTGCTGAGGCCACACCTGATTAATTGAGCACTTGGACATATACTAAGGTTTCAGAGGATGAGCATAGTTAAATAAATATCTTCTTCTTTAACACAAATTGTCTGCAAACAAATATTTAGATTCTTTTTTTTCTAAAGCCATATGCAAACATAATGACAACAGTCATTTCACTGGCCACAGATGTCAATGAGTGTTTCACTGGAATAAGTCAATCCTGAACTTGGGTTTACATTTTGTTCACCCATGCTTAGAAGCAAATACACTTAGTGCAGAAAAATGACAGGTGTTCTTTTCAAGAACACACATACTATAATAGAAAGTCATGCACCTACCAATAATCTTGCTTGGTCATTAATTTCAACAGCATTTATTTATCTGGCATAACACTTAAAATCCAAAATAATTTACAAACTTCCTTGATTTATAAAAAGTATCTTAATAAATTTTCAGGTCTGATAGACTTTAACACACCCATCTCAATTCTCATTATAGAACCATAGATTTATAACATCTAGATTTTTTTATACAAACTAAATTTTATGTAACGTATTTTGCCTGGGTAAGCAGAAAAAATATTTAGTTTTTGCCTAGAGAAAATGTGTTCAGTGAATGGTACAGCCAGGAATAGCATCTTGGAATTGCTCATATAGGGGACATCCATTTTGTTGCATAAATGCAGTACGAAAAATGTGACTTGTGTCATTTCTGTTATGTAAACATTGCATTTAGCCAGTTATACTGTGCTGATTAGGTATCTGTGGCTAAATGAACGCATTTGGAAAAAGAAAAGCATTTACGTATTTGGTGGCATCCTGTTTTTGTCTCTGACTCAGTCTTTGGCCTGCCAAAAATACTAGAGATAGCAATGGAATTTGGACTACATTCTGATTATAGCTATCAGAACAAATCTGAGCTATATTCATTCCAGTTCAGGGAATATAAATACCTTTCATTTTAATGGGTGCTTTTCTAGCATAATCTCTCTGGAAAATCAAGGAAAAAAAGGTATTTTTTTAGAAAAAAAACCCCAAAGCCATCTATTTCTAGAGTATCACCAAAATGAGTATTTGGACTGGGACTTGATTGGACAAACTGTATGATGGACAGATCAATCTAGTGGAAGGTGCCCCTGCCCATGGCAGTGGGGTTAGAACTAGATGACCTTTAAGATCTCTTCCAAAGCAAAACATTCTATTATTCTACAATATTGTCATTCACTATTTGCATCTTCTAGAAGGATCATCGGACCATTAAAGCCATTGATTCTGAATCTGAATAATCTAAAATATTCTAATAAATACTATTTCATAACTGTGTGAACAGTCAAAAGACTATTCTCTGTTTGTTTTTTTTATCTGGGCCTTGAAAGAAATAGGGATTGATTGATATCATATTAACTTGTCCTCTTCCATGAGAACGATTTATTTAACAAATACTCAGCCATAGGTTTTGGCTGTTGAGATACATTTTGAAATACACCCATTTCCAAATTAAAAGCAAATTACATAAACTCTTACAAACAAGCTCAGGTCCATTTTCAAACAGAGATCTTTCTTTATAATGAAATTATAGTAGAAAGAGAACCACAACACAAAGTTTTGGTAAAATAGATTGTAAATATATTTTGAGTGAATTAATACATTATTGGAAGTTGGAGACTTTGCAAGGACAAACATCTGAACTTCAGAAAAAATTACTGTAAAGACCTCATTTAGAAATATACCTCTGACTCTGCATCCTGTTTTTTTCTCTTTGCACGTGCTCTAGTAAAACAAAATCCTTAAAATTAACATATAGACAATTTGTGGATCTTCTGATAGACTCTGCATTTTCTTTACAGAAAAAATTCTACATATATGACTCCATAAAGCATAAAATTATATCCTAGGGTGGTTTTTTTGGTCATTCAACACACCTTTTTTTTCTGTTCATGGAAACAGAGTAATTGTAGGTGCTTGGCTCAGCACTGTTCAGTTTCACAGTGAGCCAGTGATCTGCATTTGAAGGCCTTCAGATTGTGGATGGTGTTAGTCTTCCATCTCTAGCTAGTGTTAGTGACATAAATTGCGCATAACATTTAGAAAGTGGCACAGTTTTGATCAGACACATTTTTAAAGGGAGAGTCTTTCTTCATTCAGAGAGGATTGCTGTATGATAATCATGAATGGATAAAGAGTTTCCTGAAGCCTTTATTCAAGAATCTCAAGCTCGACCAAAGTGGATTTTTCAGCTCCCTGCCCTTGGGCATTCCCAGCTCAGAAACAAAACTATTTTAGATCTCATTTTATGGCACCTAGTTCTTGCCCTTAGGTTTCTAACATCTTCACAAAGAGCTCTGACCTAGAAGTTAGACCTTGCACTGCTTAGTTTTCAGCGCTTGATTTTTTTAATCAAGTGCAATACCTAACACATGGACTTTCCTTAACTTTCCAAGAAGAATGGACTACATTTCAGGCTTGGTATCATCCAGCCGTATCTGCTGTGTGGCACTACAACAGAGATGTGCATATGGAACAGGGAATATAGAGCATATTCTCCAAAGCTTATCCAAATGCTTGACACCTCTCAGCCCCAAGTGATGGAGTGTTGAGTGGGCAGTACTTGCCCAATTACACGTCCCTAGCACAAGAATCATCTCCAGGGGCTCATATTCTCTTTTATTTTACATATTTAAATCTTTTCAGGCTTACTGTGTTAAAAAGTACACCATATGGCAGGGAAGAGCATGGTCTCCTAACCGCTAAAATGCTTCTTGATAATTCATCTTAGGCCTTCCTTTACTCATTTTCATAAGTAACAAGAGTGTGCTTTGGCTTTAAACAGAACACGTACCACACTATGAAAGGAAAAATGGGACATAAAGGGAGCATAAAATGCCACTTGTCTTTTTATATCACAGATGTTAATTGGAATCAAGAGTCAGGTAAATGTGAGGAATATATTCTTTAAATAGCCATAGCTTTGTTTATTAACCAGGTTTCTTTTTAATTCCAGGTTTAGGTTTATTTTTTAAATAAAATATTCATATTTAAGTAAACATTATTTTCTTTTACCAAGCCTTAAAATCTTTATGGAACAGTGGCCATTATTCTTGGATTGCATCTGTGGATATTATCTTACTTTAAGACTTTACCTTCAATGGAAGTAAAATCAAGCTCCAGAAACTAGAGCAGAATGGAATAGTTTAGACAATAATGACCATGAAGAGAAAGTTATTTGAACTGGGGAACAGTTCCATCATGGTAAAGCCAAGCAGTTCTGACTTTCCACTCTATTTTATCATATAATCAATTCCCAGTAGCAAAAAGGGAACTTTGCCCAGTGTGTTAGTGACAAAATCACATTGTAAATAGGCTAGACACACATAGGACTTCTTTGATCTTGTCTTCTAGGTCCATTGGATCTTGCATTGCTTTCCACCTTCAGATCATTGAATAATTCATGCAGAGACCTTTACTCAAGACTCTTGTTTACTCATTTCTTGGTGAATTTGCCATATAAGAGAGAAACAATCCTAGAATCATCGAATGGTTTGGGTTGGAAGGAGCCTTAAAGATCATCTAGTTCCAAGCCCCCTGCTACGGGCAGGGACACCTTCCACTAGACCAGGTTGCTCAAAGCCTCATCCAACCTGGCCTTAAACACTTCCAGGGATGGGGCATCCAGAGCGTCTCTGGGCAACCTGTTCCTGTGCTTCACCACCCTCTCTGGGAAGAATTTTTTCCTGGTATCTAATCTAAACCTCCCCGCTTTCAATTTAAATCCATTACCCCTTGTCCTCTCACTACAGGCCTTTGCAAAAAGTCCCCCCCAGCTTCCTTATAGCCCCTTCAGGTACTGGAAGGTGCTATAAGGTCTCCTCAGAGCCTTCTCTTCTCCAGGCTGAACAAGCCTAATTCTCTCAGACATCACAAAGTCAGTGGCAATCTTGTTTGTTCCATTTGTCCTATACATTGCTATTTTTTAATATATATATATTTAGGAATTTTAGATTGATTTAGTTCAAATCACATAACAAAAAATAATATTACATTTTCCCAGATGATGCTTTTATAGCATGAGACCAGGATTAAATGTTGCAGTGTATTGGAAGAAGACCTCAGACTGAACTGCACCGAAAATTGTCTAAAAGTGAGCTAGCTATTTCGCTGTAAAAAATACTTTAGCAGATAACTAGCATTTATGAAAAGCTGAATACAGCATTGATATTTTGGTATTCTGGGGGGGAAGATACGTACAATACCCTCATCTTAAATAACCTTCTGAACAAGATATGAATCTTACACAAGAAAAGTTAAAAGAGAAGGGACAAATACCCATTATAGCAGTTCAGCAACATGTCTTAGGGTCAAATCTCTGTCCTGTGCCATAGGTTAGACTTCACAGCAAGTAGCAGGAAATTCAGTACTTGTCATTGACTTTTATTTTGTAGCAACTCTACCTTTCTTTGGTGAGTTAACAGAACACCAGGAATCTCTGCTGACTGATGGAAAAGCTGCCTCCATTGATCTCCATCACACTGGACGGGGATCAAGGCTCAGAAGCTGGCAGCTGGACAAATCATGAAAAATACCTAGAAAAACTCATTCTCTTAAGAGAGATGAAAACTTTGTTTATTTCAGCTCCAAAGTTGACTTTAGCTGCAGCTGGACTTTGTGTGGAGAAAATAAAACATGATACATTCTAAAAGCCAGGAACCATCAGATCTTTGAGGACATATGCTAAAGATTGCATACCTTGTACTATTATATACTAAGAAAGCAAATAAAACATATTACCTGTGCTGTTACATAAAGCTGGACTTTATGTAAGCCAAATCCAGGCAGTGTGGGCCTCAGCGGTGATAAAAACTCGTGCCATGGGTCGGGGCTCAACGGAGGCAAGTGGAGGGTTCCTGGGCCCCAGCGAGCAAATAAGGAGTTGAGCAGCCACGTGGGGGCCGCGTGCTCCCGGCAGCCCCTGCGAGA
>NW_010236998.1:0-953 GCF_000690775.1 Eurypyga helias
TCGGATAACTGCCAGCCCTCGGCTCAGGTGGAAAACCAGGAGTGGGAGGACGATCCGAGCGGCGCGACTTTGGGTGTTGGTGCGGACTGCGTAAGTCCAGTCCCGCGGGGGATCCAGCTCCTGTTTTTTCCCCATACCCTCCCCTTAACCGACGCGACGAGGAGTTGGGGAGTGGAGGGGGTATTCCGTGTAGCATGGAGGGAAGGGGGACATGAAACCACGAATGATTTTCCCTGTAATTGGCAAGTTAGTCATGTGCATGGAGGGAAGGGGGACATGAAACCACGAATGATTTTTCCTGTAATTGTCAAATCAATCATGTCCTCTGGCATGGACGTCCTTTCACTGGATCATGATAAAGGAGACTAGGAAGATTAGTGGAAAAAAAAAAAGGTGATAGCAAATAGCAAGAAGCTGAGTGTCTGGATGTGGTACCCTCAGTATGTGAAGTGCTTGGGAGTAGTGGTGAAACAGAGGCTGAAAATGTTGAAGCTTGAGAGACCTGAGGGTGAAATAGCTTGGTCTCAAATACCGGGTTCAGTAGCAAGGATGATGTAACCTGCCTTTAGGAATTTCAGCTATAAGAAGTAATGAACTCAAGCTGTTGAGCTCAGAACTAATCAAAATGTGTCCTGGAGTTCAGAGAGCAGTCTTGCTAAACAGATACATGAAGTACGCAGCAGACCTTTCCAGATATTCTCCTGAATTATAGCTTAGTTGTAGTTCTGTTTCTTACTATTTTCAGTAGCTGTTTTTCAGGAGGTTGTGCATTACTGGGAGAAGACTTACTGACTTAAACTGTGATTTCACTGAAGTAACGTTGGACAGTGATGTGAAGTTTCATCTCAATCTTGAAGAGTCTGGGAACAGAGGAGACAAACACTTCTCTAATCTGGCACAGTCAGATGTTTTCTGTGAGGCCAGCAGCCACTTCCCTTGATAGGTGCCCATAA
>NW_010236998.1:1032-5855 GCF_000690775.1 Eurypyga helias
CGTCTAGAAGAATGTGGCCATGCCCTGCAGTAATGCGTGATTGTGGGCACCCGGCTGCGGCCTTGGAATTGGCAAAACAAGGCCTAAAGGGGGGTGCCCGCATTCTCCACCAATCAGTGTTTGGCACGTGGTCAGCGCGTGGGCAGGAAAAGGAGCCAGTGAGTTTAAACCAGGAAGATAGAAGCCTGTGGATGTGGCTTTGCCTGTAACTCTACAAGAGTTGTTAGAGGTCCGTTATCTTCGCCGCCGACAATAACCCCTTGGACTGTGCTGAGCCGCCCTGCAGCGGCAGCATCTCCGACTTGGGAAATGTGGCACTAATTAGGAGGCCAGAGGCATCTGCCAGCCTCGCAGCACCAAAACCAGGGACACCCCAAGCGAGGAGGAGCGCGTGGGCAGTGTCGCGGCAGCCCCGATGGGCGCAGGGTCGGGGAAGGCCGGGGCAGCGGGAGGGAGGAACGGCTCCCTGCTTTGCACGTGTGCTGCGGCCATGGCAGGGCTGGGACATGCCTCTGCAGGACTTCAGCCCCTTGCTCTCCCCTCCCTGGGCACCTGCTTTGCATTTTCATAAATTTTCATTCACCACATCTGTCCCTCTGTTTGCCAGGCCCCTCTGCTCGGCCAGCCTGTGCTCAAGTCAGCAGCGAGCTGCCTTCCCGGCTGGGTTTGCAAACAGCCTGCGGCTGCGCTTGCAGCAACACCGTTGGGCGTCGGGGCACTGGCTCCATAACCCCTAAAAAGGGCAGTTTATTTCCATCGTGCCGTTTGTGTCAGTCGGGATTGCGTTTCGGTCAGTCAGCCTGAGCAGTGCCCGTTTGCCTCCCTGGGAAGACACACGGGATGCTGTTGGTCCGACTGTTGTCTCACCAGAGTTAATTAGAATTGCAACTTAAATCTTTTTCTTAATAATTCGGTTGGAGCTTCTGTCGCCTGTTTCTTAAGAACAAAATATTTTATACATGCTGTTTGTGAATAAGCCTGAAGGAAAAGGAAAACACTGTCTGGCGTTTTCCTGGATGTGCTGAAATGATACAATCCCCAGAAATGCCGTGCAGGCTCAAGTTGTGCTTGTGGGCGATTAGTACGTTCACTTTTCTCCCTCGGGCAGCGTATGGGCAGCTCCCACCGGAGCCCACCACGGATCCTGGCTCAGCAGCGTGTTGTGCTGCCAGCCCCAGGCTGTGTGCTGAGACCGACCAAACCTCCCAGACAAACCCCGGGGCAATAACCAGCTTCCCAGGGGTGGTTTGGCCCAGTATAAGCTACGCTTATTTTTGACCTATGCTTGTCTGCCGTGCATAGTAGGAATTGGGAAACGAGCCTTTTCCCTGCTGGGCTGTCTGGATGCCATAACTCATTCCGGAGCAGCAGCGTTGGGAATGCAGTTTATCAGTCAACCACCTGTACAGGTTCGGCAAAGCCAAGCCCATCGGCTCTGCCGTGTCCCCTTTGGCTGGGAACGGAGGGGCTGGCTGGTCTGACATGCTCTCCCTCGCTTTGGTGTGTGGGGTGAAACTGCCCCCCAGGCTGTGCAAGGGGGTAAGAAGGGTTAACCTCATTATTGTCCTCCTAAAGCATGAGAAGGGATGGTGCTGAGCCCCAAACGCTTGCTTGAGCTTCTCCTGCGGTCTGTAAGAAGGTGTTTAGCTCTGTGCCTCCTCTTACATCACACTCGGTAATTGCATAACGATTACATCACTGCGACGGTGTCTTCATTCACTTCTCAATATTTTGTTTGTGCAGAAGGAGGATGATTGCTATAGGGATGTTATATTTTTTAAATACAATATCCTGAGGTGGTATGAGATAAGCGTGTTCTTAATGTGATAGCAGTGATACAGCAGGATCTGAGATAGCAAAAGAGATTGATGTGGTTGGACAGGCTTTTAGGAAATGAAGGTGGGAAGTGGTGGTGTAGCAGAATGCGTGTGGAGATAACAGTGGTGTTAAGCACAACCTCTGACTACAACATTTTAAATAATACACAGAGGCTTAAGTTTTTTTTGCATAACACATACTATATGGCTTGGTGTTTCTGCTCCACTGGAGTCAGCGTGGGAACTGAGCATCTCCAGCTCCCGCAGCGAGCATCTCTGCATCGTGGAGGGAGAAGGGTGCTTGAATCTGGGGTTTCTGGTCCTGAAGCCGTTGGCAAGGCTTGGGTTTAGCTCTGCTGCTTTGTACTTAACCTGTGATGGCGGAAGAGTGATACGGGAGCTATATTTCTGTCAGTGTTGGGCAGTTCCAGACTTGGATCTTTGCTGCGGTCGGCGTTTCCCCGGGCACGAGCCCTGCATTTCCCACTGACCTTCGTGACTGCTGAACTGCAGCAGCGTCTGTGAAAACCAGGCTGTGGTGTTCTTCCCAGCTGCAGGGCAGTGATTTACTTTTCTCTCTCAAGCTGTGTTTGAAAGTCATTTTTAGCTACCATGAGAAAAGAAGCTGGCACAGTGCTGTTCAGTTAATCCAGCGGCAGCAGCTGATGTCCAGACCAAATCTGTGATGAGCTGCACGCTTCCATCCTCCTGCTTTAGAGGAAGGGCTGGACTCCTGGGCTGTCTCTACAGGACTGTGAATTCACAGGCTTTACAATCAGACTTTCTCTTCTTTCCTGGGCCTGAAGTGTCCCTTGCACCATGGCATTCGTGTTAAATGTGCAAAATACCTGTGCTAAACTTCCAAGTCCATCTAATTCTCTTAGATTACCAAAGAGCTAAATATATGCATGTCAAACCTGCTCATTAATATATAGTAATACATGGTCATGGTTTTTCAGCAACTATTCCTGTCCGTCCAGGCAGAAGGTAAAACGTCAGGGGAGTGTGAACGTGTGGGTGGGCTACAACACAGACCAAATCCCCTCGCTGTGCACTGGCTATTTCACATAAAAGGGTGAAAGTCTCTAACCAGTGCAATTGGAATTGTTTCGTAAGTTCTGGGGGCCTGTGGTTTTAGCTAAGGAAACATTTCAACCCAAATCTTGCTAAGCAGAGCTGGCTTTAAAACTAGAAATCACTGTTTTGACATTTATTTTTGCAGCTGAATTAGGACACTGTGTCCAAAGGCTGACATTTCTCACAAAGCAGAAAGTTTCCCTGCCAAAAAAAAATTGCTTTCAGAAGTGTTAGGCGAAAAGATATGTAGGATTTCTGTCCTGAATCAAATGTTTGAGTTTAGCTCAAGTCAGTATTAGATGATTCGCTGCAGTGGTGTCTCGTCTTCAGCCCCTCTCCGGTTTTCCCGAACTTTGTGTCTCGATCTGCTGCGTTGAGCCCCTTGCAGAGATGCTGTGGTGGTACTTGGAAGATGCAGCCCAAGTTAGGGCAGAAACAAGTAAGGACAGAAACTCCCATGAGGAGCTCTGTAACAGCTCAGACGGTGAGATGACGGTTCAGGTGACCTCAGAATAGATGTTTGGTTTGTGGGTATCCTCTCCAAACCAAGTATTGTGATGAATGCCCGGCCATGCCTTGCGCTGAGAATCGAGCCCAGAGTCGTCACGCACAGCGTGGCATTACCTGTGTGCACGTCTGTGTCCCTTCGCTTCACAGATACAGGCGTTTGGTATCAGATCACTCCCTCCTGCTCCCTATTCATCAGTCTTGAAGAATGCAAAGCAATTCCTTTCTAGTCTAGCTTCATCTTGGAGCTCAACACCTGTGAAATGGCCATCTGCAGTTCTGGGCATTGACGCACTAACGCTGGCGATAACGACCCCTCCAGAAGAGCAGGAGGTTCGGTTCAGCCCCAAAGCCCCTGCAAACAGACCTTCACCGGGGTGGTGGTGGTGAGCCGGGGCGGCAGGCAGGCACCGCGCTGACCGGCTGGCCCCCCGGGGCTCCTCTCCCCAGGGCTGGATACCCAGATGCTGCGGATGACTGGTGGCTTCAGCCAGCACCGCTGTCCCCCTTGCAAATCCCCAGGGCATCAGCCAGCCCCCTTGGCTTTGTTTTTCCTCCCCTTTTTCACTCCTTCAAAACACCTTCTGGTCCCTCTACCTATTTCCACGCTGTGAGCATTATCCCCCCCGCCCTTAAAACAAAGCCACCGCCAATAAAAAAGTGTTAAGGTGATTTTGAGATGATCAAAAGCCTAAGAATCCATACAGCATCATACTCTGTTTTCAGTAATTCAGTATTTATTTCCATGGAAACGGAAACGGCAGCCTGGAGCCTTCTGCAGGGTTGTAATTACTCCTGTAGCAGCCAGTGGCAGAGCAATGTCGGGGCTCGAGCATCTCCCAAAGACGGCGTTGATTTAGCGCCCGATGGGAAACTGAAAAAGGAAAAAGCTTTGGGAAGTGAATGAAATTTTCCCTTTGTAATAACATGATACAGATACATGTGGTCCTTCTGGGGGGAGGGGGAATTGCCCTTCTCTGTTGGCTCGGGATGCAATATTTTGAAGAACAGCATTGGTGTGGGAAGGGGGAGAGGCTGAAAGGGACAGGGCAAGTGTGATGTCCGGCTCAGGTGCCCGCCACTCTATTTGGGAGAGGTTTGCTGATGGAGGTCACCCATGAGGTACAGAGCCATCCCCTATGGCTGATGCATCGTTCAGTGTCTTTATAATTAAGAGCAGGAGAGGTGATTGAGCCGGCACGTGTCTGCTCCAGCATCCGACACCAGGTCTCCCCCAGCATCCCTCGGAGCGCTGCGGGGAAGAGCTCAGGCGGCTGGGGGGGAACATGTGGTGATGAGCTCCCTGCCAGGGTAGGTCCTGCTCCCCCGACCCGTCAGCACCACGTGTCCGATTCGCACAGCCACATATGGACCTACATGTGCGTCCGTTAGCTGTAGGATCAGAATCATAGAATCATAGAA
>NW_010236999.1:0-224 GCF_000690775.1 Eurypyga helias
GGAGGCCCCACCCACCATATGCTATAGGGAAAAGGGGTGGAGCTAAGAGAGGCCACACCCACCACATACAGTAGGGAGAAGGGGTGGAGCTAAGGAAAGCCCCACCTACTGTATGCTGTAGGGAGGGGAAGGGGTGGAGCTAAGGGAGACCACACCCACCAGACACTATAGGTAGGGGAAAGGGGCGGAGCTAAGGCACGCCCCACCTACCGTATGCTGTAGGG
>NW_010236999.1:342-638 GCF_000690775.1 Eurypyga helias
CCACACGAGGCCACACCCCCTAGAAAGGGGTTGGCCCAGAGGAAGCCACACCTCCCAAGAAGAGACCGCATAGGTGGGCAGGGCATAAAGGGGTGGAGCCAAGGCCAGGAGGCCACACCCCTCGAGGGGGTGGGATTGTAGTGGTCACATCCCAAGGGGGCAGGGTCAATGGGACAGGCCACACCCCCACATGCTCCCCCATCCCTTACCACACTGCAAGGGGGTGGTGGTTGGGAGAAGGCCCCGCCCCCTGGGCGTGCCCAGCACTGACCCCGCCCCCCCGGCCGCAGTACGCC
>NW_010237000.1:0-1077 GCF_000690775.1 Eurypyga helias
CCATCGCTCCCGGGAGCAGCAGTACCTGGGGAAGCTGGTTCTGCTGGACAGGAGCATCCCTTGGCCGGCAGGTAAGAGTGGGGGTCCAGCGTGCAAAGGGGGGGGCTTGGGGAAAGGGCTGTGACCCCAGGAGGGATGCAGTGCTGGGACAAGGAGGGCTGCAGAGCTGCTGCTGAAACGGCATCTTCTGTAGAAAGCAGAAGGTAGGGAAGAGAGATGGGGCCTTGTCCAGACTGTGGAGGTTCCCTGTGCTTCGGGGGACGTGCTGGCGTGCACACCTTAGTTTAGCGGGGGCTGCGGTCAGCCTTGTGTCTGCAGACTGCGGAGAGCATCGGAGAGCAAACCTCCGCAGCCCTTGCTCCCACTGGTGCAGCCCAATCTCCGAGATGCAGGGGCAGATGTGCAAGCTGGTCACTGGGTTGGTCAGCTCTGGGGGTGCCGTGCAAAGCTTGGGGAGGTGGGGGCATGCTCTGGAGGGCTGGGGGCTTTGCTTGCTTCCTGGCCTGGTTGGACTCTGCTGGCTCAGCTCACTCATGTCCTCCACCCCAGGGAATGGGAGCAGGCCCAGCGCCACGCAGGATTTTCTCCTGTGGAAGGGCCCTTGTGCAACCTTACCTGTGAACAACCTTCTCCACGATCTGTCCTCAGCCGTGCAAACTGGGGTGAATGACACTGTGCATTCCCAAGCTCTTGTAGGATGCTCTTGATCCACTTTGTCGACTTGATGGAAAATAATCACAACCCTGTCTAGAGGGTGGCTGTGCCTCAAGGTAGTGGGTATATAAACTCAGCTTTTCCAAGGCTATGGCTATCTGCAGCTGGAGATTTGGGAGGTGATGTCTGGAGCTGGTCTGCGCAGATAATAAGGGGTTCAGCGCATTCCCAAGCTCTTGTAGGATGCTCTTGATCCACTTTGTCGACTTGATGGAAAATAATCACAACCCTGTCTAGAGGGTGGCTGTGCCTCAAGGTAGTGGGTATATAAACTCAGCTTTTCCAAGGCTATGGCTATCTGCAGCTGGAGATTTGGGAGGTGATGTCTGGAGCTGGTCTGCGCAGATAATAAGGGGTTCAGCA
>NW_010237000.1:1380-6969 GCF_000690775.1 Eurypyga helias
CAGACCAGTGCTGAGCTTCGTGTGCTTTGGTGGCTGGAGCCAGGCCTTGCTCCCACTCAGTGAGATCAAAGGCTCTGTCCTGGCTGGGTTGCTCGTAGACTGAGCCCCAGCTGCAGCTCTGCAGTGTTTTCTGCGAGGGCTGCTGCTGCCAGCCAGTGCTTCATCTTCCACTCAGCCAGTGTAGGCAGCCGTTGCCTCTCTTGCTCAACTGGCATTTGGTGCTCCCTGGCCCATCTCCAGCTGTAAAAGTCCAGCCTAGGTGGTCCAGGCGAAGAGCCTGAATTGCCCATCGGCCGGCTGCTGCGGGGTGGCTTGGGCAGTGTGGATGGTGCCAGCTGCAAAGCATCACCCTGGCAGACATCCTCTTCCTCAAGGACCTGCTCACCATCCTGCCTTGGCTCCGACTTGCAGCGTGGCCTCCGGACACTGCCCAGCACCGTCCCTCTGCTTTTTAATCGTTGCGTGGTCCCGGGTCGTGGCTTTAACTGAAGGGTCAGGTGGATTTTGCAGGGCATTGCCTGCAGCAGGGCCAGGTTTATGGAGGTGAAAATGGCCTTGTGGAGCGTGGTGCATCCTTGGGGACATTTGGGCATTGTGGAGCAGCCCTGATGCGGGAGGTGCTGCCGTCTCTGGCTGTCGGGGAAGTGCTCTTTGCTGTAGCTGCCTGAGAAGCTTCGTGGCACCAGGAAAACCCAGGAGCACAGCAGGATCCTCTAGGAGATGAAGATGGAATTAAAACTTTAATCTTATTTAGATTCTGGGTAATTAATATAAAGGCTATAAACCACGGGCCTGATCCTCTTGCTGACTGCTGGGTACCACGTTGTGGCTGGCGAGGCCGGCGGCAGCTGCAGGTTCTCTCTCCCCTCCACCCCCGGGGCTGGCTCTCCCGGTGGGTGCGAGTGTTTTGTTTGCAGACACGGTGGCTTTAATCCTGGAGCCGGGACGGACTGCGCTCTGCGAAAGCTGCGCGCTTCAGTTTGGCCTGTGGACTCCGAAATCTCCCAGAGACAGGAATCTGGCTGATACCTGTCTTGGCACAAGACTATAAGCTCTGCTTTTCTAAAAGAGGATAATGAGTCCTGTCCGTTTTCTGGCTCTGCGGCAGCAAGCTGGGGCAGGATGGGTTGGTTTGGTGCTTGCCTTTCCCAGGAAAATCTCTGCGTCCTGTCCGGCACCCCTATTCCTTGGTCTCCGCTGGGGTTTGTGTGCTCTTCCCATGGGAAAGGGCCCTAAGGACCCTACTGCTCTAGGGGACGTTTGGTCTGAAACCGCCTCGGTTAAATGTAATTGCAGCTTTTAACTGTCCATTAAATGGCGAGTACCATTGCTTCCCCAAAGGAAAGGAGGATGGGCCCAGGATTTGCTGTCTGGAGGGTTGTAGCTGCACATTTCCCTGGGTACGTGGGGCCGGGCTGTGGTGCGGACGCCGTGGGGCTGGCCCTGGGCTGGGGACGGTGCAGCTGTACCGCAGTCGGTCCAGCCCTGCTGATGTCCTGATGCCAGGGCCGGTCTCGCAGCCGTCAATCCTGCAGCGGGCTCCAGCAGCAAAACCTGGCGGTCCGCTGCTCTCAGCTGCAGAGTAAACAAGCTGGCAAGAGAAACCATTTTGCTTCAGCTAGTAGGAGAAACCCTTTTTAGGTAGCACTTCCAACTGGCAATGCTCTCCTTCATTAACCCCCTCCTTCCCTTTCCAATGAAACGTGAAGTTGCAGCGATCGGAGAGCAGGCACTTGCTGGTGCAGCTTTGCCACCCAGAGCAACAAACACAGACGTGAATTTACTGCTTGATCTCGTAATTTCAGTGCAATTAGACTGGCTGCTCTAGAGCAATTTCCCCTTGAGCCTCAGAGTCCTGGGCCTGGGCATTGCTCAGCTTTTCTCAGACAAGAAAGCAGAGGCATTTGAGTACTGGCTGAAACATGAGTTTTTTTGGGTGCACCTGGAACTTGACTCCCTGGAGATGCGTCTGCGAGTTGGAGCTGTGGGTGCCTGGCATGTCTGAAAAGGAGCCTGCTTTTCAGGCTCACTTATTACAAGTCAGGCACTCAAAGCCAGTGGGAAAACAAGCCAGAACAAGGTTTTCAGGCTGAGTTCCGGGAGCAGGGCTGGCTTTTGCCACCCTCTCCCCTGTGCTGGGCAGGCGCAGTGTTGCCTGACCCCCGAGGCTACTTCTCAGCTTAGGGGGACCTGGAGCATAGACCCACAGGGTCTGCTGCAGAGAGCGGGGGACGGGGGATGTTGGCCTCGGAAGCTGCCAGCCCTTGGAGCGGCGTATCCATCCGTACAGCTCGAGCATGCGATGGGTTAAAGCTGTCACCCCACTGTCATAGCTGTTAGCTTTTCCTCGCAGCTCTGGTACCACAGTCAAGTACTTTGTATAAAACCTCAGAGAAAATAGTGACGAAACCATATCGAGAAATCATCTATTTAATTATTGTTCCTCCTTGCTTTTAGCTGGGGAGCTGTATAATGGCTCCCGAGCGCCGCTGCGGCATGGGGCATGGATGAAGTACCCAGTACTTCGATCTGGTCTGTTCCTACCTACTGTCACCAACTCGTTTCCTACACTTCTGCTACCCTGAGCACTGCTGTGCAGAGTATGAGCGTGACCTGTAAGCTTCTCTGCCCCTCCGTGGCCCCTTACTGCTGCGTGGCCAAGCACAGCCTAACCCAACCCTGTGCCCAAGGTGGTGCTTTCAAATGCTCCCGGTGCTTCCTGCGCTCCTACCCGAGTGTTGGGAGGTCCCCTTGGCCGGGAACCGCGTGGCTCTTCCTTTGAGTAATCCTGGGAGGGTGGAATTGAGGAGGTGATTGCTGTCAAGATCTTACTGCTGATTGCCTCTGCAGTGGGCTCAGCTTATCCTGCCGCGGGTGGGCAAATGCTGGCTGTGTCAGCCAGCTGGGGACGTGACCCAGAGGCGAAGGGGACCTCTGCCTGCACCCCATGTTTCTTAGCCCGTGCAAACATTCGCTGCTGTCTTGCTGTGCTCACAGGTTGGTCTGCAATAATGGATCTGTTCCTTGCTAGAGCTGGGAGGGAAGAGCTGCCGATGGCGTGAGCGGAGCTGTGGGTGCTTATGGGGGGTTTGCAGCATCCCAGTTGGTCTCCGTGTGATTTGCTTGGCTCGTCTGGCACCCAGAGCTGCTGGTGTGAGGCTCTGCAGGGGCACCATTGTAAAGCTTCTGTCCAGGTGCTTCCCCAGGTCTCCTGCAGGCCTGCCCCACTCTCCTGGTGCCTTGTCTCCTTGTTTCTGGCACTTGGAGGACATGAGTTTTGTGCAAAACCATTGCAGGATGCTAAAACTGCAAGATAAGCTTGTCACACCCAGTTTAGGAGCTGCTCTTTTGGGAAGAGGGGATGAAGTTGGTGTCCATTCCCTCCAGCAAGCTAGTGTTTCACACTTCAGACTGGGTGCTCCCCTGCACCCTGTCACCCTGGGGAGCTTGTCACATCTCCCTGATGGACATGGCACTCGCCCTCCTGGGAAAGAGGGATCCTGGGAGCTCCTCTGCTGCCTGCGCAGGGCAGGCACAGCCACCGTGGTGTCTGGGGGCTCGCGTGGGGGCCTTGCATCAGCGGCATTCCCATGGCTCCCCTGAGTGTTTCTGAGCTGCTGGATGTGCCAATCTACCCACAGAGCAGGGAAGGGGCTGCTCTGGCTGATGTGTGGGAGCTGTGCTGAAGGGCTGGAAAACTTAGGGTGCTTCTGCCGATGAAACCCAGCTGTGCTCAGAACTACCTCTCATCTAGGCAGAGCTGGAGGTTGGGGCTGCAGGGGGGTGAGGGTAGGTCTCTCACCCAGGGGACTTGCGACCATGGCTTGTGGGGTCACTCCTGGGAGGATGCTTTGACCTGCAGTGGTTCTTGGGTTAGGGACAGGAACAACTATCACTTAGAGCCCATGGAGAGATGAACATCAAGCTAAAGGACAGCTTTGAGCTCTGTCCCTGCCTGTGAAATGTGCTTCTGTCCCCATGGCCTGGCTGTGTGCTGAGCAGTCAGGCTGCCTCTCCGTGCTGGTGTTTGGTATGTCGGCCGATTGTCCTGGGGAGAAACCAAGAGAAGGGCCTCAAAGTTGTTCGCTGCATTTGGCGCCAGGTCCCCAGAGTGTGGTTTGTGGGAGACTGTGGATGAGACCACCACCTCCTTGGAGAAAGCACGGCCGTGTCGGGGGCTCCCTCAGTAGCTGGTGGTGACTGGCAGCTCTGGAGCTGCTTTGGGGTCTTGGTGCTGCTGCCCCAGAGCATCACTTTCAGGAGGAATGGGATGCCTTAGGCAGCCATGGCTGTTTGCTGGGCTGTGGTATCCGATAAGCGACCCTATTTAATTGCTAGGTCAAATATCCCCTAGTTTTCAGCACTGTGTATCCAAGGGTTGATCCCTGGGCTAGGTCTGACCATGTGTTGTTGCTGTAAATGTGGTTGTCTTGGAGCACAGTCCTTATACTAACTGGAAAGTCTGTCTCCAGCACCAGCATGAATGAGGGATTTTGCCTGCAGATCCCTTTCCCGTCTATCCCAGCTGGACAGGATGGGACATGCTGGGGACCAAGCAGGACTTGTAGCCTTGCTCGCCACCAGCGGGCTGTCGGAGGAGCCTGGGCAGGGCTGTTATAGGGTGATGGGAGGGCATGGAGACCAGGCGCCTCTGACCCAAGGCTAATCACGTGTCTCTGCCTCTGTTTCCCCTCCCACCTACCCTGTCCTGTGGTTTCTCTGTTGCCCAGAGATGTTGTGGATACCTTCACATAGAGCACAGCACACAGAATATATATTCGGCTCCTTTGCATGATGGGACATAGAGTAGCAAATTCCAATACCTGGAGGGGCTACAAGGAAGCTGGGGGGGGACTTTTTACAAGGGCCTGTAGTGACAGGACAAGGGGTAATGGGTTTAAATTGAAAGCAGGGAGATTTAGATTAGATATCAGGAAGAAATTCTTCCCGGAGCGGGTGGGGAGGCACTGGGACAGGTTGCCCAGGGAAGCTGTGGATGCCCCATCCCTGGAAGTGTCCAAGGCCAGGCTGGATGAGGCTTGGAGCAACCTGGTCTAGGGGAAGGTGTCCCTGCCCATGGCAGGGGGTTGGAACTGGATGATCTTTATGGTCCTTTCCAACCCAAACCATCCTGTGATTCTAGATGCTGATCTGGGTAGGGACTGTTTTGCCACGCGGGGTAAGGTGGTGTGTCCTTGGGTGAGTGCCCACCTCTGGTGAGACCACCTTCCCAGCAGTGCCGGGTGGTGATGCCTGGCATTGAGAGCAACCAAAGAGGCAGATCCTTCCCTGTTCCCTGTGCTTGCCAGGCCTGTAGGGAGGGCAGTCGGGGCAAAAATTGCATTGAAGTTGGAGCTGTGGTTCGGGTGGGGGACAAACGCCAGGATGGTGCGTGGGACCTGCCTGGGATCCTGGCCCCAGGCACGGTCGGGGTCCCCTTCCTGCAGCCGAGGGGAGGGGGGCTGCGGAATGGTTAATCGCTGCTGCCTGCGTGGGCAGCTGCAGCCTTCCCCGAGCCCTTCCCGGCGGGGAGAGCGTGGCCGGGACTACAATCCCCGGCAGGGAGCGAGCCCCGGGGGGATGCCGGGA
>NW_010237001.1:0-382 GCF_000690775.1 Eurypyga helias
TTTTTTCCCCAGACTCTTGAACCTATTTCCCTTTCTTGGCAAGTGCGTGGCTGGAAGATGGGAATCTTTACTTTATATTGCAGCTTGGGCTTCCCAGCCTGATTGGCTGCGGCCAGGACCAAATGCTGGTCCTTCCATCCCATCGTCACTATGGCAACCGGCCCCGTTAGACACCACCGATTTACTTATAATTGCTGGGTAAATAGTCAAGACAGGCCGCTTTCATCCCGCGCCCAGAGATTGCTCTTCCTCATCACCCTTTTTTTCTCCCCTTTTTTTTGGAGGAGGAAGCCCCCAAGAGCAGCAACACTTAAGGAAAACTCTTTGAAGGCTGTTGCAGAAAGCGCTGCCTCCCCCAGGCCAGCCTTCCCCGCCGCACAAT
>NW_010237001.1:392-1717 GCF_000690775.1 Eurypyga helias
GGCTCACCCACATCATCGGGCAGCCCTCACCATCCTCCTCCTCGGAGAGGTGCTAGGCGGGTGGGCACCCTGTGGGTGCAGTGGTCTGGTCGTGGGGGTCTCTTCCCACCAGGCTGCCAGCTGCTGCTTCTTCCTTTCATGGGCATTTCACACCAGTTCGTCCGGAGAACAAGGATGTGGCCAAACCGTCCTCCATCACCTCTGCCCACCTTCCCTGCTGCTGCTGTTAGCGATCCGTGTCCCAGCACCGCCCGGCTCCGCCAGCCCTTTTCCCGGATCTGCGGGACCCGACGGCAGTGCTGGTTGGGATGGGGCAGCTCCTCGGCCACGTGCGTTCCCAGAGGCTGGGACGCTGGGGCACCCAGTCTACCCCGCTGCCTTTGTGCAGAGCTGCTCCTTGGTGAGTCTCCAAGGCACGGAGCCTCTCGTTGTTCCCGGAGGGTGTTTAAGGACGATGGGCAGGGCGATACGCACAGGTCTCGTCATCAGAGTGTAGACCAGGGTTCATGCTTGGATTTGGGCTGAGACACCCAGCATAGGACCCTCAGGGCACTTCTGTCTCCATGGGTCGTGGTTGGCAACAAACAGCAATTCCAGGAAAATGGGAAAAAAGGATCTTGTGGAGAATCTAAGAGCTGGGGAGATCCTATGAAAACAAAGAGCTCACAGGCAGCAGGGTGAGAGAGGAGCAGGGTGGCTTGAGGGGAGGGAAGACAAGGTCATCTTCCCATTCCCTCCTCACAGCCATCCAGAGGGAGAAGTCCATCGGGGCGGCTGCAGGAAGAGCAGTGGGAGACACTTTCCGAGCACCCTGCTTTAGTGGGAGAACCGGAGCATTCCCACCCTGCTCACTGGGAAGCAGAGAGGAGACAGAGATGACACAGACCACAATGCAAAACCAGCTGAGGAGGGAGCAGCAAGGAGCTACAGGGCTAGGAGGCACCTCCAGGGCTTCCGAAGGAACTAGGGGATGAACCAGCTGATCCTGGTTCATGCTACCTGCCCATGCCGGGAAAGGGAAGGCACGTGTGACCATCTTCCTTTTCATGTCTTCCAGGGAGAGCCAAGAAAGGGCAGGCCAGTACCTCTGTACCAGCGTGCAAGCAGAGATCCTCCTGAAAACAGGCTTTGGGGGCCCCTGGGTGAACACACCCAGCCCGGGAAGCAGAGATGCTTGTGGAGGGAAGGCCTGGCTCCCAAGGGCAGCCAGCCTGGGGGGTGTCAGCAGCAACGCAGGGGGCTGATGCCCGCGACACAGCCCTCCTGGGTGTGCAAAGGGCTGGTGACAGTGCTGTCACCAAGGGCTTCCAGGAAGCGGAGCAGCC
>NW_010237001.1:1841-2218 GCF_000690775.1 Eurypyga helias
AACAGCCAGCTTGGGGTAGCCGGAAGGCTCGTCTCAAACACGCTGGCCAGCTGCACACAGGACATGGCCAGCCCTGATCCAGCTAACTGCAGGGCAGCAAAGCGGCGAGCGGGTCCGCACCACACAGCCCCCCGGTTTCAAACGCATCTGCTGCAGCGTCCGGCTGCGTGTCGGGGCCAGGCACTGGCCTTCTGCAGCCCTGCAAGGCACGGGGTGGGTTCGGGAGCCCAGGCCACAGGCCTCGGCACAGCCCAGGTGCTGCTGTCCGGCTGTGGGTCCCCCCACGCTCCGGTCCTGCCTGGGGTTGCTCTCCCACTTGCGCTTTCTCTGATTTTAAAGGCAGCTTCTCTGTGGAGTGCTTTGGGGCTCCGCTGGAA
>NW_010237001.1:2274-11925 GCF_000690775.1 Eurypyga helias
CCTGTGAGCTGGGGGCTCACCCAGCCCCACCAAAGCCACGGAGCCACACTGGCCGAGCTGCGCTGACCACCCGAGCATCCTCTGGCGGTTCCCATGGTAACTCCCTGGCTCACAGGCTGCGAGCCAGCATGGTTTTAGCCGCATGCCATCACAGCTTCCGCCACATGCGCCCACCTGCCCAGCTCCCATGCCAGGGTCTCGCCACTCTCACCGCTGCCGTCCGCTCCTGCCACCTCCTCACCCCTCTGCGAGGGACCCACCACCTTGCACCCTGCTGCAAAGCTGATCCACAAACTCCCCCCTACAGAAGTACCTTCCCCAGAACCCCACATAGGCCTTAATTCTCCTTTTTTTCTGCAGCACATCATGCAGGAAACAAGGAAAAACCGGTAACAGGAGAGAGGAGCACAGCACGTGTGAATAAACGCCTGGTTAAAACACCGAGTGGGCATTCTGCGGTGGTGCCGAGGGCAGGGCAGCTCGCAGGGGCTCTCCGCACAGCCCCGCACTCTGCCAGCAGCTGGGAAAAGGGTTTGCTGGTGGTACCCGGCTTGATCAGGGCAAGATGAGGGCTGGCTAGGCGGAGCTGCAGAAGCATCTAACAGGACTGCCTGGAGAATCAAACAGCAGGTAGAGTTTGGCCTTGACAAAGGCACACAGGGAAAAATCCAGCCTGCCTGTATGCCAGCGAGCTGTCCTCCCAAAAAGGAACAGCCTGCTTCTTACAGGGATGGATAATCCAGCGATAGCTACGAAACACCAGCACGGTGCTGGACGGCTCTGACCTCTGGGGTGAGGATGCGGTTCCACCAAACGCCTGCCCCACCCCTCGTACCCACCCCGAGGTCGGGCAGCTTCGCACATCCCACCCTGAGGAAGAGCTCTGCTGACCCCAGCCCCAGCCCGCGCCAGGATGCCGCCAGAGAAGCCCACTTTGCGGCTGCTCCCTTTTCCCTAACATTTCCCATCCACACGCTCCCTCCGCTGCCATCGCACCAGCCTGCGACACGCGTCCTTGGGGACACCGGGTCCTGCGAGGACCTTCTCGGAGTGCCGCGTCCCTGGGTACCTGGAGACACTGCAAGCAAAGCCCTGCTCCGGTCTCAGAAATTCCATTTTCTGCGTTTGGCAGAGTGCTCTAACTGGCCTGAAACAGCACCATTTTCAGCGTTGCCATGGCGATGGCTGCCTCTAAATGCACATAATGGAGATGCACACCGAGGGCAGAGTCCAGCCAAGCAGAGGTGCCTGTGGCCAGTTCCCAGCTGGCACGGCTGCCCCTCGCACCCCTCAGCCCAGGAGCTCCATCCGAGCCCGGGACATGCCGCAGGAGCTGCGGATGGAGGTAACAACACATACCCACTGTGCTCTGTGTGCCCAGCACCCCCAGTCCAGCTCAGCCTGTGGCTGTCCGAGATCGCGGCAGGAACACATCAGGAGTAGATGCTTTGGGCAATTAATGCATTTGCATACGTAGATTTTAGATTTTTCTTTTGTTTTTACTTATGACCCCTTACCACAAAAGCTAAGCTGCCCCACACAGCCAGCCCGGCGCTGGGATGGTCTCACCCGGCTGCTCTGAGCTGCACCCGGCCCGCAGCAGAGCCGCTGGGTCTGCTGTGACACGAGCGGCCGCGTCACCCCCTGCCTCACCCCCTCAGGGCTGGGGCAGCTGCGAGTCAGGAACCAGCGGGATGGGGAAACCCAGCAGTCGCTCGTGGAGTCACCAGGGCCTTCCGCTGGGCACGGCCCACCGCGCCCAAGAACAGCCACCACAGGGATGCTCACGCAGAGCCCACCACACCGGGCTCCTGCTGATCCAGCGCGTGGCCAGCGGCTCCACCCCTGCACCCCTGCCCACGGCCACTTGTGGAGGCGATGGCTTGGATGGATGGGAGAAGAGGGAGCGAAGCACATGGCTGCAGGAGTTCAGGCAGGATGGTGACCATTCATACCCCAGAGAAGGGGAGGGAGCAGAGCTATTTGACTCCATTTCTTCCTGCCCAGACAGGGCCCTTCCCCTCCAGCCAGCACATGGGACCTGGACTTCTCCAGTTCATTACTCCCTCCTCAAGCTGGTGGCCGTTTCGCAGGGAGCTTCACAAGGCGGAGTAGCTAGTAGAAGCTGCATCACAGAGAAAGTGAGGTTGGGAGGACCTCTGGAGGTCTCCAGTCCAACCTCCTGCTCCGAGCAGCGCTGGCTGTAGAGCTACAGCAGGTCACTCAGCACCTTGCCCTGCCCTTCTGGAAAACTCCAAGGATGGAGGTGCCACTGCCTTTCCAGACCCTGTCCTGTGGCTGCACCACCCTCCTGGGGAAGAAGTTGTTCCTTACCTCCCACCAGTGTTTCCTATGCCACTACCCATGGCCTCCTGCCCTTCCCTGTGTTCCCGTGACGAACCCAGCTTCTTCCTGCCCCCAGAAACCCAGCATGACTTGTCACAAGCATTCCTCACGGCTCTGCCGGTGGGTATGTTTGCTGCTGATTCCCCATCGCCTCTAAACACCACGAAGCAAATCCCAAGCAGAGGGCGAAGCAGAGCACGTACCTGCCAGCCCCGACAGCCCCAGCCCAGCTTCCTGGTGGGAACCGAGCCCGGTTGGGTGGAAGAAGCTCATGCTCCCCAAGCATTACTCACTGTTTGAGCACAGAGGTGTCTGTTGGGAGTTTGCAGGTGAAACACTGTTTAATTCGTGAATTTAGATAGGTAAAAAAAATACATTTTAGAGAAACGCTGCCTTAATCTCAAGCTGGTTTTTGGCTCAGCGACTGCGGGTTGTTGGGAGCCACGAGTGAGGCAAAATTCAAACACTGCTCCAAGATACCAGCCAACACCGACTTGGGAATTCGGCACGGAGAAGTCAGGATTCACATCCTGCTACAGCTAAACGGCAGAACCAGTCCAGCCATCCGTACCGAGGCTGTCCCAGTTTGGGTACTCTCCCCAGTTAACCTTTTGTTCCGCTGGATTATTTTGCAGCGTTGTTCTGGGGATAAACGAATTCCAAGCCCCACAGTCAGCACATGGGCCCGAATTTCACGTTTCAAGGGGCGCTTTCCTGTTTGTGGCAGGCTTGCTGGTACTATTGCAGAGAACAGCCTATTTTTCTTACCTGAGGAATGAATTAAACAGGAATCTCTCAGCCACGGTTTGTCCTTCTAACTTCCCAGCACTGGTGGCCGACAGCTGCACTTGTGCCCACTGCTCACATTCCACGGTTTTGTGCACCAACACCTGGAAAACCACCAAGGCTGGACTCTCCACTGATCGGTCCCGGGCTGCAGCAGCCTTTGGGGGAATGTTTTCCTCACTCCGACCTGAACCTGCCGGTTTGTGGCCATGTCCGCTCCTCGTTTCGTCTGCCACAGCCCCCCCCTCCATCTGAACCACAAACAGACAAATCCACCGGGCACGCTGGTCACCCCTCGCCAAGCTGCACTGCTCCGGGCGGGTGAGAGACCACTTTGCACCTCCCCTTGGACCGCCTGGTGCTGGGGACACCGGGAAGGGCCGTCACCATGGGACATGCCTTCGAGGTGGCCTCCCCGGCCATGACTCTGCAGGGTGGCTCTCAGGAGCTCACGGCTCCGTAGTCCGCGGGCAGCCCTGGCACAACACGTGGCACGCTCCAAGCCCTTCCCTTGTTTGTACCGACAGATGTGCAGCACAAACACAGCCGACGGAACTGGGGGCTTGAGCGAAAGCCTCAGGCAGAGCGCTGTGGTTGGGCCTGGACAACCGACCCTGTTTTCCTGCCCTGTTGGAAGCTGCCCCAGCACTTGCTGCAGTCCCTGCCCAGGAAAATCAAACTACCAAGTGATTCTGCGGTCCAGATGCCAGCTAAAAGCTGCCTTGCCCAGGAACTGCATCAACAGATCGGCACAAACCTTGGCCTGCCAGTTTGCCTTGGCATTTTCCCTTTCATTGCTGTCTTGCTGAGATCATGTTTCACTGTCCCCCCTCTGAGCAGTCTCCGCTGCCACCCCAGCCTTATCCTAAACTGCCAAACCCAAGGTGACGCTGGGCAGGGCTCTCTGGCAGCGTGTCGGTGACCTGCGCTGCAGCCTGCGCGATGCTGGCGTCTGAGCTGTGCTTGGTGGCAGGGCCCTTCCCCTGCACGGGGGCTCCGTCCCCACCTTGAGACATTTGCTACTCTGCTTTCTCCAAAGCTGCAGCAGCCCTGGTCCAACAAGCGGTTTCCAGCTTTCCTCACATCAGCAGAGTATCTCCATGACAGTGTGTCCTTCCGGGGAGGCTCCCAGCCACATCCAACACACATTGATGTGTGCTTCTGAAAAAAGCTTGTCTCTGTCTTAGAACCATAGAATCTTTTAGGTTGAAAAAGCCCTTTAAGACCATCAAGCCAAACTGTTAACCAAACACTGTTAATGCCACCACTAACCATGTCCGTCGAGCCTCGCCCACAGTCTCCTAAATCCCTCCAGGAATGGTTGTGACTCCCTCACCTCCCTGGGCAGCCCCTTCCAATGCCTGACAGCCCTTTCCATGAAGAAATTTTTCCTTATATCCAACCTAAACCTCCCCTGGCACAACTTGAGGCCGTTTCCTCTTGTCCTCTTGCTTGGGAGAAGAAACCAACCCCCACCTCTCTGCATCCTCCTTTCAGGAAAACAAAGGGCTCCAACTCCTAAATCAGGATTAACCACATCCCCTGTAGTTTCCTCATGGAGAAGCTCCTGCAGCTCCTCTTGTGTTCTTGCAGAGCCCCCACTGGAACAGGAGCTCTCCCTCAGGTCTGGCCAGAAGCTCCTGCCACCCCTTGTCACCCACCAAGCCTTCCCAAGCTCCTGACGACTGGGCGTGCAGCATGAGCAGCGCCCAAGAGACCACTTCAGGGACAGCCCACACCCACAGCACAGCCAAGGCTCCCCCCAGCAGAAACGGCACCATGCCACTGGAAGATAATTTTACATACCTAAAGCCCCCAGCACAGAGAAGCAGCTGCCAATTGCCCACTCAGCCATCCCAAACACCCCCTCATTGCTGTGGAGCTGGGTGGACCCCCCCCAGAGCCAAGAGCTGACAGCAGGATCGGGCGAGCACCAGCCACGCTCTGCTGTAGCTGCACCGGGCCCAGGAGGCCAGACCCAGGCACCGGCACGTTGCAGTGAAGCTATGGAGGGGGCCGGGCCAGAGCCACAGTCTGGAGCTTTGCTCAGAGCTGCATTAAAATGCATGAGCTGTGCTGGCTCTAATGATGAGCAGAGCTGTCATACAAGGAGCTTGTCCCAGCTAATTATCTCTAACGAGGGCAGAGTGTCAGGGTCCCCAAGGAGTTGGGCAGCAGCTTCCCACTCAGCTCAGTTGCAGAAGAGGGAGAAGATAAGCAAATGTCATTTTTCTGGCCCAGCTACAAAATCATTTATTAGGCAAATGCGACCTTCTGTGCCAGTTTGCTCTTGAGAACCTGGGCTTGCTGGAGCTGAGACACACAGGCAGGCACGAAGCATCCCAGCTTTTGCCACACAACTTGTCCCCTGCAGTGCTGAGCCTCCTGCCCCCGTGCAGAGACAGCACAGCCTCAGCCTGGCAGCCCTTGACCAACCAGCCCAGGGCTGCACAGCCATGCCACACTCACCTGGGTGCTCCAACAACACCCCTCGTGAGGGCTCCAACCCATCTCGTGGCCCAAAAAGCAGCAGAGAAGTCTGGTCTTCATGAAATTCCACCACTTAGGTCACATTCACCTCCACCACCTCCCTCATCCCCAGCCACTTGCCTACCACCTCCACAGCACCTCTCTCCCACATCTTAAAGGTAAGCGTTAAGGCACTGGGAATTTCTGCTTCCCTGTGGTCCTACTCCATTCCAGTGGGGAGGGGACCAGCCACATGCTGCTCTACGAGCCCTCATTCTCGCTTATCATGGGTCCTTGTGGGTCAGAAATCAAGGCCGTATGCTTGCCCTTATGTGCTAGAGACAGGAGGCACATCGCATTCCAAGGCAACATTAAGGCAAAGTCTCTTCCCGGGGTGACAATCCAGAGCTACGGCTCACACGAGGTCCATCCTGCAAGCTCTGCACTTGTCTGTCACCACCGAGCTGAAGGGAAAGGGAGGAGAGACTGTTTTTTCCTCCAGCCAGAAACCCATGAAGCTTACAGACACCACCAGTGATGCTCAGTGTTCATAGTTGGAATTCTGCCAAGTGCTTTTTCTCCCTGTTGCCAGACAGGAGAAAAGGCTCCAACACTCACTTTGACTACATTTTTACAAAAGAAAAGCTTTAAAAGTCACCAGCTTCAAACAGAAACAGCGCTGGAACCCCAGGGGTCAGAGTGTGCTGTGTGGCCGGGGAGTTCAGCCCCACCTGCTGGCAGGCACCGCTCGAGGCAGGGGCTTGGGGTCACGCTTTGGGGGCACAACCATCTGCTGCAGAAAGCTGGGGATCGATCTGAGTTACACCACCACTGTCTCGCAGTCCCTGCTGGAACACACTCATCAGCAATGCCTAGCCGAGAAAAGTTTACTGATATTCCCAGAATGCCTATTTCATTTTATATCATGATCAAGCTCTCAACAGCAGCCAACTACTTGCACAGGCAGAACCGCCCCATTGAGTCAGTCTTACAAGAACACTTCCAGAGGCCACAGGACAGAAATTCTTTCCTCAGTCCACAGGAACGGTTCCCCACTGCATTTAGGCTGTCGTTAGGCTTCAAGAGCAGCCACACGCTCTTCGCGTGGCCCCGACAGAAGAATCACTGAGCCCCACAGCTCCATCTGCAGCAGGGGTTGTGCTCTGAAGGTTTCTTTCCTCCTACTGCTTCTGCAGTGCCTGCTCTTTCAGCTGGCTGATGAGCTCTTCAGCGTACACCTTGAAGAGCGGGACAGGGTCCTGAAACAAAGCAGAGGACAAACCACTGAAGCTGTGAACCTGTGCAGCAGCAAGGGGTAGAGTGGTGAGCCCACGGAGCTAATGCTGTAGGAGGGTCAAAAGTCAAGATCAGAAGTAGGTGGGCCAGGTTTTTTTCAGTGGCTGAACAAGACAACCTGCTACACTACTCCTCCAGCCACAGCTGCTGCTCAGCTCTGTGACCTCACCTCAAAGTGACAGGCACTTGTGTGGGACGTTCATCACTGTTCCCAGTTCTACCTGCAGATGAGAATCATCAGTAGTTCCCAGGGATCTCTTTCCTTCTATAAATACTTCCCTCCCTCCTCACATTGCCCTCAATCAGAGCTGTACTGAAGCACAGCAGGGGAACATGCCCCCTGAAGAAGCTGGAACTCTGTGGGGTTCAGGGCCCAGCACTGCCCATGCAGTTAGTGCTCCTGACCTTTCCATTCCTACAGGTCTGGGGGAAACGTCACCAAGAGACCTCACCACCTCAGGAAGCCCTTCTGCCCTAGCAGTTCTCTGCATATTGCTTCTAAGAGGCGAGCTCCAGTGACAGTGGGTCTCAAACTGAGTGAGCCCTGAGCTTGTATCCGTGTGTCCCAAAGCACAAGAAGTCTAGCAAACTGCAGCCAAAGGCAAAGTGTTCATGCAACAGGGCAGGAGTTATGAGCCACCCCCCTAACTGAGGGATTTGGTTTACAATGCACTTTAATCCAGACCCAGGTTTAACCAAATTCACGTGGCTGCTCAGGAGTTTCGGAGCACCACTTCCACTGCTCAGATCTCCTGGACGTGCAGCCTGATGTGGCTAAGACATCTCAGTGCTAAGCACTCTCTCAGGAACTCACCTTTTTTTCTAGGAGCCTCTGTTTCTCTATTGCTTCTTCTAAACTCAAGCCAACCCATTCAGCTTCCTCTTCTGGGATCGCAAACTCCTGCGATAAAAGAAGGAGCAGGCGGTACAGTCTTTCCATGTAACTAAGATGCAAATCCTCCCTACACCCAACTCACACAAACATGCGATCCAGCAGGAACATTACTATGGACAAATCTTAAAACTCCATTCCCTCATTTCTGGCAGCCAAAGTCCTCTTCCCTTCTCTCCCTTTTTTCCCTTAACGAGGGTCCTGCTTTCTCTGATCAGCTGCGTCCACTGCTGTGTCTCTCGTTTGTGTAGTTCTGGGGCTGTTTCTCAGCACAACTCCTCAGACTGCGGATGCTGGTGGTGTTTCGATGCCGGCCACCATCACCAGCTGCACAAAACTAAACTGCACACAGGCAGTTTGGGCTCCTCGCCGCAGCGTCACTCTAAATTCTTGCTACCATCGGTGGTGCCAGGTCCCACCAGTGCTTACTGCAGATCCTCACTGACCAGGATCACAGAAAAAATATAAGCTTTCATCTTCCTAAACGATCAGTAAGGAAATTAGCAGCTCAGAGGGAGACAAGAAAAACCTGACAAACGACGTTTAGATCTTCTCTACCCATACCCTTAACCCTAAACACCGGAGCATTAACACTGGTTTGTGCCGTGACAGGGTGATTAGGTCATTATCAGTTTGGATAATCAGCAAACATCACTGCAGACACCAGGGCAGGGCAGGTACCCACCTGGTACTTGTTGTAGATTGCCTCTCTTCTGGCTGGATCATCGGGATGCAGTTTAGGATCCCGCCGCGCAAGGCGCAGCAGCATTGTTCGCTTCAAATCCATCCCGAGCTTTGAGCACATGTCAGCTTTTGGAGTCTGGAGAAAGAAAGTCTGATGTTAAACTGAACCAAGAGACCAGCTACTAGAGAACATGAAAGTTCAGCAGCATGTAGACAACACTGGCAGTTTATTTGCATAGAATCATAGAATGGTTTGGGTTGGAAGGGACCTTAAAGATCATCTAGTTCCACCCCCCCTGCCATGGGCAGGGACACCTTCCACTAGACCAGGTTGCTCAAAGCTACATCCGACCTGGCCTGGAAGACATCCAGGGATGGGGCATCCACAGCTTCTCTGGGCAACCTGTGCCAGTGCCTCCCCACCCTCTCTGTGAAGAATTTCTTCCTGATATCTAATCTAAACCTACCTGATTTCAATTTGTACCCGTTACCCCTTGTCCTGTCACTACAGGCTCTTGTAAAAAGTCCTCTCCCAGCACCCTTTTAGGCCCCCTTCAGATACTGGAAAGCTGCAATGAGGTCTCCTCGGAGCCTCCTCTTCTCCAGGCTGAAGAAGCATGCTGTAGAGGCTCTCAGGATACACGTGATGAAAGGCGAAAGATCCCTTGGATTTGTTCTGGAGCTAATTTGGTCACAGTTCTGATCTTTAGTACCAAAGGCTCCAACCAACAAGACATTAAAGGTTGGAGCTTTAACCCAGCGCCAATACGTTAACTGTAGCAGCTGCCTGCATGCCCCTGCGCGAAGGCAGCCTGGGCACAGACCTGCCTTGCAGAGGCTGCTGCACGGCAAATCCCACCAGGCGCAGGGCCTTACCTTGAGGATGTAGAAGTCAAAGCCGTAGGCCTCGTCGATGAGGTCCAGCGTCCGCATGGTGACAGTGATGGTCAGCGTGACATCGAGGATCTCGCTGTAGAACTGCCGCTCGAAGAGCTGTGGCTTCCACGTCTTGGGCAGCCTGGTGGACAGCTGTGCAGAGGCCGGCAGTCAGGGCCCAGGGACGGGGTCTCCCCCGGAGAGGGCTGCTGCCCATCGGCATGGGCTGAGGCTGCGCCAGGGTGCGGGTGGGCGACCCAGGGCGCGGCCTTGTGCCCCGGGGGAAGGCGGACGCCGCGGAG
>NW_010237002.1:0-909 GCF_000690775.1 Eurypyga helias
ACATCCCCCGGAACTACGTGATGATCGAGGACATCAGCGAGCTCACCAAGGAGAGCCCGGCGGTGGAGGGACCGAAAGCGGAGCCAGCGGGCACGGGCACGGACAGCCGCCATGGCAGGGAGAAGAGCGAGCTGGGGGACACGGAGGGTGCTGGCCGGCCCTGCTGCTACGCCAAAGCCGAGGAGGAGTCCGAGGAGGACGTCTACGACCACCATGGCCCCGACCACCGAGGGAAGAACAGCTACCACCGGGGCGGGGAGAGCAACGGCAGGGGGTCGGGGAGCTCCGCCGGCTCGGCCTCCTACTATGGGGAGGGGGGGGAACGGGCAAAAAACAAGCACAGCTCCGGCGCAGCGCTGCCGAAGCATTCGTCCAAGAACCTGGCACCCGCTGTCGTCTCCTCGAAGCGCAGCAAGCACAGGAAGCAGGGCATGGAGCAGCAGATAATCAAGTTCTCCCCCATCGAAGAAGCCAAAGATGTGGAGTCGGACCTGGCCTCCTACGTGGCGACGACCTCAGTCGGCGGCAGCAGCAACGTGGCCTCCAGGGCGAAGAAGCTGCAGGAGGAGATCACCTACGGCCTGAAGAAGAATGTCTACGAGCAGCAGAAGTACTATGGCGTCTCCAGCCGGGATCTGGTGGACGAGGAGGAGCGGGTCTACTCTGCCGGCAGCAGAACCCGCTCCTCTGGCTACGGGGTGGAGAAGTCCTCTGCCCGGGAGGCGAGCGGCCGGAGCAAGTCCTACGAGCGGGAGGGCGCAGAGCGCTCCCAGAAAGGCGGCTCCAAGCCTTCGTCCCTCAGCATGAGCCAGAGCCGCGGGCGGGCGCCCATCCGCACACAGCCCTCGGAGGAGGAGAGCCCCGTCAGCCCCTTGGGGAAGTCGGTGGGGGGGTCGCGTGCCGCAGGGG
>NW_010237003.1:0-718 GCF_000690775.1 Eurypyga helias
CGGGGCCTCTGCAAACGCCGGGCCGTGATTGGCCCAGGCCTGGGGGAGCGCCCCGCCCCTCCCCCCGCCGGGGCAGGCAGCCCCCTCCCCTCGACAGCTAATTAGGGGCTAATTAGTCCGCCCCTTGCTCCCCCACGGGCCTGGGCTCCTCGTTAGTGTCGGTGCTCGTTAATGGATCTCATTAATATCAGCCCTCATTAATATCAGCTCATTAACATCAGCCCTCATTAATATCAACTCTCATTAACATTAGCATTCATTAACATTAGCCCTCGTTACTACTAGCCCTCGTTAATGTTGGTGCTAATTAATATTGATCTTCATTAATATTGAGCCTCATTAACATTGTTTCTCATTAACATTAGTCTTCATTAACTTGGATGCTCGTTAACATTGGCCCTCGTTAACATTGGTTCTCATTAACGTCAGCGCTCATTAACTTTGGTCCTCATTAACATTGCCTCTCATTAACGTTGGCGCTCATTACTACCGGCGCTCGTTAACGTTGATGCTCGTTAACGTCGCTGCTCATTAACGCGCCCCTGAGTGGGTCATGATGCTCAGCCGCTGACGCTAATTAGTGACGGCCACAGCAGTTCAGGCCGCTGCTCATGAATATTCACAGCTGTTAATGAGGGCGGGGCACAGCGCTCGTTAGCGTTAATGATGGCTGATTAGGGGAGGGCTGTTACCGGCCCCTGGTTGGCCCATAGAGTCC
>NW_010237004.1:0-8250 GCF_000690775.1 Eurypyga helias
CCCCCTCCATATTTCTGGAGAACTCCACTGCTCAAGAAAGGTGATGATACTTATTTTTGTATGTTTAAGGGTTATTTATACTGATATTTAGTGAGTTTCACAGAGCACAGTTCAGTCTTTGTTTATCTATGATCTGCAAATGATTGTAAATTAAACTCTTCATAACCAGAAGTTTGAGATGTAACTTCTTCATATCCATAAATGGAAAGAGAGGAAGCAACATGTTTGGAGCAGAAGCTGGACCTTATGTACTACTTGGTTATCTACTGTCACAAAGCCTTCATACCCAATATATTGCCATCTAAACTGTGTTTGGGCGGTAGCCTGTTGTCACCACAGATGTACTAAATATTGCGGATATCACTGTTTTACTAAAAGACAATCTGACTATGTCTTGGTATGCATCTTTCTGAGTGAACCTGATCTCTGCCAAAAAATGCTTTAATTGTTGCTCTTAAAAAAAAAAAAAAAAGGTATAAATTCAAACGTATGTCCTTTCGCTTAGAATTAAATAGGAAGGTTTTGGGGGACAGTCATCTACAAAGTTCTTAAGTTATTTTTTCTAGGTTTCAAGAGAATATGATGGGCATCTTCCCTGGCCTCCTAAAATGCACTCCTCTAGACCCTGGCATGTGCAACTGCAGATGATGGTTGAGACTTTATGGGGATGGATTTTATTAGGATTCTTCAAGCATTCAACTGGATTCGGTGAAATTGTACCTATGAAATGAGGAAGTTTTGTTCTTCCCTTGAATTATATCTAAAGTAGAAACTGAAGAATACTGTTCTTCAAGGCAGCAAAAGTAAAATTCCATTCCTTTTTAAATGAATAATCTTTCTGCCTATATAATTTGCTAGTAAACCAACCCTCTGTATTCATGTCACTATGATCCATTCTTCTTTCTACACCTCAGAAGCCTGATATTTCTTGGATTATATTAAATGTTCTTAAAATGCCTTGCTCTCTTCCAGTTAAATCAAATACTGGCTGATCCTAGTCCCCCACTTAATCTTAATTTAAATTTAACATGTCTTTTTAGTCCATGTTGGGTTAAAGCTTCTGTTCTTTAGCTCAACCTCTGCTATTACAATGTATATATTTCAGAATCCTATTTCTTTGCTATATACTATGCCAGATCTAAGACCTAATGGAGTTATCTTACGAAAATTTAATTCAATATACAGGTGATAAGTTTGTAAGCAATTTCCTTCCTTTGCCATTCTCTTGAGATGAAAAATGCTATTCATGCAGCAGCTGAGTGTGGGCTAGTTGTGCTATAGTAGTGAGATTTTTACATTCTTCTACAGAGAATTAAAGACAGTCTAATATCACACTGGAATATCTTCTGGAAAATCATAGAATCATAGAATGTCTTGGGTTGGAAGAGACCTTAAAGGTCATCTAGTTCCAACCCCCCTGCCACAGGCAGGGACACCTTCTCCTATCCCAGGTTGCTCAAATCTTCATCCAGCCTGGCCTTTTCTCCCCCAGTACCCCCAAGGCCTTCTCCTCAGGGCTCCTCTCCATCCATTCTCTGCCGAGCTTGTCCTTGTGTTTGGGATTGCCCTGCCCCAGGTGCAGGCCCTTGCACTTGGCCTTGTAGAACTCCATGAGGTTGGCAAGGACCCACCTCTCCAGCCTGTCCAGGTCCCTCTGGATGGCATCCCTTCCCTCCAGTGTGTCAACTGGACAACACAGATGAGTGCCATTGACAAACTTCCTGAGCATGCACTCAATCCCACCATCCATGTCACTGACAAAGATGTTGAACAGCCCCCGTCCCAGTACTGATTCCTGAGGAACGTCACTCATCACTGGTCACCACTCAGACATCGAGCTGTTGACCACAACTCTCTGAGTGTTGCCATCAAACCAGTTCCTTATCCACATTAATAATTTTCCTTAAGATTGAAATCTCTGCTATGATGAAGTCAACAGCAAAGCTACTGTTGATCGAATCGGAACTTGGATTTGATGACTGAGGTGAAAAGCGAGCAGCTGGTGCGGACTGAGAGAGAAGGCAAAAAAGTAGAGTTATTTAATACAGTTAGAAGGAATAAAGTTTGCTATTTCTTTTTTGAAGAAGTAGTAAGAGGTTTGCTTCTGAGAGCGAGTAGAGGGACCCAGAGTAGGAGGACAAGAAGCAGTTCTTAATATGACCACTTTGAGAAAATTTTGAAATTCAGATTGTGTATACTGCATAGATGAGGGTCTAAAAAATGACACTCTTTTCATTGGTTGGATGTTCTGATTTATTCCCTGTTCCCACGAATTTTCAAAATAAGCATTTCTGTTGATTTTAAAAATAAGTTTTGCCTTCCAAATGATAAGGTCTTATTAAAAGACTAGGAGTTTCAGTGACTTCAACAGTATGAACCCATTATGTACATCTAACATATTTTATTAACAGCTGACCGTACATTAATTAGCTGGAAAGTCACTTTATTTTCTGTAATCTGGATATCAAATTCTTCTCTCCCACAGGTACTCCTGAAATGCCAACCACTCTTACAAGCTGTTTCTTACGCTTATTCTACTTCTGGCATTCTTTCTTCCACACAGGAGGAAAAACATTGTCCTAATCAGTACACTTCATAGATCTTGTAAAAAAAAATATTAGAGAAAAGTTTGCATTGTCAGCAGCCTTAACATTTTGTTCTTTGTTTTCATTGAATTTCCTCTATCCTGTTATGTTCAGTGTTAGGAAGGGGGCAAAGAGAATTATTTTTTCCCCAGAATTTTACTGTGCATGTTTCCAAAACATATCACCCAAATGATAGAACAAAACAATACGCTTCAGAAATACCTTTATTAACAGAAGTGGTCTAGTATTCTTCTTGATCCAGTAATGTATTGTCAGATTGAATTTAATGGAATGTATACAAGACCTCTCTGCATCTACAGACCCTTTCAAAAAATATGAAGTGATGAAGAAATAATTTTGTCTTTTCTCCACTGAAATTTCAATATTGAATTATTTACCATGGCTATTTTGATTTAAAATTTAGCAGAGAAGAATAGACAATGTAAACATTAAGAACATTTATAAAAGTATTATGAGCTCATCATCTGAACACTGGCAGGACAGAAAAAAAAATATTCAGTGTAAACCTAGTTTAATTGGATTTAACTGAAGATGCTATTAACTCGTACTTCGAATACACAAGATGAATGAAAATCAAATAAAGAGTTGTAATAACTTAGGAAAATGGAAAAATAGCCCTAGCGTTGGGTCCTAATCTGTGAAAAGTAATGGGAACCATACCAGAAATGTACCTTACAATTGATTAAACTATGTGGGTTATAAAGGAGGAATTAAAGAAAGAGCTTCCTTTGCTTAAATCATGATGTGTAAGCTCTGTTTTCTACAAGAGTAATTAAATCTAAATCATAAATTCAGAGTGATAGTGCAAGACCATAGGTCTTTCTGCTTGGAGTGAGCAAAAATAGGAGGCAGTGTTTTACATTTTTTCTCCTTTCTCTAAGGAAAAGAGGTGTGCAATGATAAAAGAAAAGATCGTGTAACTCTCCAAGTAAGATGAATGACTATATTGATGTGACTAAAACGTAAGTAGTAGAGCTAAACTTAGTTCCCTGTAGTAGGAAAACTGTGTTTAGCTCTATCTGCAGTGGGAGAGGCAAGCAGCTGGTGTGCTAAGACCATTGCCAAAGTAGTCAGATGTATGGCACAATTTTTTAATGTACGATGTCAAGAGCTTTACTTTCCTGGCCTGAAATATGAGTGGCTTACTGTTAAAATCAGTCTGACAAATGAGATAGTTTTGTAGAAAAATTCAACTTTAGAATAATAACACTGAAAAAAAGAGAACCGTCTCCTGAAAACCATGAGCGAAAATTGTAAAGTATCTACTCAGATGTCTCCAAGGTTTGTCAGAGTTCTGCTTAGTCATTGGTGTGCGAGTGAATGTCTCCAAGAATTGCTCTGGCTTCTCTTGCTGACCTGTCTTGTGTTTCTTCATGTTTGTGATCATCAATGAAGAGGTAGAACAGATGTGGAACACACAGCATTGGAGATACTGAAAGAACCTGAACGGAATTCCCAGATAGCACATCTAGAGATGCTTAAATTGCTTGTTTGGCAGGAGTGGGGTAGTCAAAGCAGAGAAATAGGAAAGGTTGGGAGCTTAAAATAGTTCATTTGCAGTAAAAATTACCATTTTTTTTTTAATGCACACTTGTTTGACGAAAAGCATTCATGAGTCATGAAAAAATAAATTTTGTTGAAATTCAGATTTTCCATTAAAGTCAGTTTCAATAAAAACTTTCTCCTCATAATAATTACTACGTGCTATTCGATTTGGCTCACAGTGAAACATGCAGCTGCTGTTGACCAGACACCTGAAATGGGTTTTATTTGAAGCATTCATTTACTTACTTAGCTACTGGCACACTCTTCCAAAAAGACTTTCTGGGGATTATGCCATTCTTGTCCAAGTAAAAGTAATAATAAATAAATAAAACAGGTAAAATAACCAAACTGAAACCAAGAGATATCCAAATTGAAGGTGTTGGAAGTTATTTACTTTTAACAAGCCCCTTGAAGCCTGCAGAAGGGAAAGGTTCTCTGCCTTTGCAGTTCTCATGTTGAAATCACTTTGCCTAAGCTTCTACTTTGAATTTGCATGGAGCCACAGCACTATTTTCTGTATCTTCAGTGCAGCACTGAGGCTAGTTTAAACAGCAAAAAGCTTGGTTATTTCTCACTTCTGCAACCTTACAATAGTCAGGAAGAAATTTAAGAAAGTAAAATGCTAATACAAATCAATATATATTTTTCCACTGCAGATTACATTGTCAAAAAGAACTTAACTGCTGCAGAGCACTGCCACAAAACAAAGCACATTCCAAAAACTATTTTCAAGTTCATTGGGAAGTAATGATTAATTTCCTATCGTGGCTGAGCCACCATTTGAAACTGTAAGCTCCTTAAAAAGCTTAATAGTTATTGAGTGATTTCAAATGTTCCTAGGGAGATAGTGATCTTGTTATCCACTCACTAAACATCAGTCATATATATGATCAAGCATGTGTCAGTGGAGAAAAAAGAAACAACATTTAGTTTTCAAAATAATGACATTTTCTGAAATTTTATTAGTATTCTCTGTTTTCTTAGAGCAAGATGCACACTAGCTTTGGACTCTTCAGGGGTCATTTGAAGAGCAGGTGTCCAATATGCTTCCAAATTACTGGCTTTTGAAAACCAACAAGGAAAATGAGGACCTTTAACTCCCATCTATGAAGCTTTGGGATTTATTTATATGTGCAGAAGTTTTGTAATATGAATAATTGCCATTTAGAAACTGGACTTTATACTCTGTCCAAAAATGCACACTGGGTATTCAGTGCAGGTGCTTAATGGAGGACCAAACAATATATGGCGACAGAGAAAGGATGTCTGGGAGTGATCAAAAAAGCCTGGAAACTTCAAGTATTTAAAGTCTATTCTGACAGCTTCATGAGAGGTGTGTAGACTACACACACTTGTAGTGGGAATGTGAGGCTGTGGGCTTGGGCCCAGACCAGAATGGTGAGACATCTATAGGGAAAGTGATTCTTTGGGGTCAACCAGTGCACTTTTATGTTCTTCATGCATTGTGAGCTCTGCATTCACAACTAATTTTTGGAAATGAGCAAGGATGTAGTTTAATCTTCAAAGTACTTCCTCATACCTCCTTTCCCCTCCTCCCGCCCCCCACTCAGTAGAATAGACCAACTTCAAGCTTTTTGAGCAAAGCACTTTGGTACATGTTCAGTGTTACGTTTGTATTTCATCCTTTACCTTTCAAATTCTGCTGCAGGCATCTCGTACAACTCTTCCTTAAAAGATACTCTCACTGTTTATGTGTTTCTGCTAATCTCTGTGTGTCTGAGACAATGGAACAGAATTGCACAAAAATGAAAAACACTCCTTCAATCATAGCATCTTGTGGAGGACCAAAAATGAAAACACAGCACTAAATACCTCTCTTACCTGGTTTTAGATTGATTTTGTCCTTTTAGAAGGACATTTCCTAATGCGAAGCTTCAGGGAACATTATTGCCCGTATTAAACCCATGCATCTGGTTCATTATTGATATTTATGCACAATATCAACTTGAACAACTGTATATTTTAATTCAATGGATTTCTGGTTTTCTCAGGATTAGCTCTATGATTCATTGTTGGCATAAAAAACTAATAAGCATCTAGTTAAGCATATAATTCACTGAGATAGATTGTAAGAATTAAGCTCAGTAAAAGTGAACATCCCAAAGTAAGATCTATTCACACTGAAGAATAGTAAAATAGTGTAGTATATCTTCTTTTATGATAAAAGATAATTGTTTGGTATAAGAAGGCGTAGTAGAGAAATGAGAGAATTGAGGATAGAAAAGATCATATATTATCTTAACAACTGTTTTAATTCATGACTGGTTAACATTAGACCCTAGGATTAAAAAAGTAAATCTAATCACATCCCATCTGCACTTTCCAGGAAAAGAACTGCGTTATATGAAATACTTAAAACAGGTAAATGGAGGTTTGTTGAAGGGCAGGCGGGTGAGTGTAAATGGAATAGAACAGGTCTGACTTTTGAGATTTTTTCAGTGTCCTGGCCAAATGGGGTTGTCACTGATGACACTCGTGCTGAAACTGAAAATGGTTTCATTAGCCAGCTAAAGCTGATCTGTTTGCCCATGGATGTATTTATGTTTCCCAATTTTTTCTTCTTCTGTTTTTGTCATTACTTTTGTTCATTTTTTGATTCAAGAGTTCTTTGTAGGTAACAAATATTTTTGCACTAACTGCTCATGGTGTGACCTGAAAGGACTTAAACCACTTTATTCAGTTCCTAAAATGATACTCTAGGTTAGCCAATGTTTAGACTTGCCCCAGGCCAAGTTATATTGCTCTTTAGAAACCACTCACAGAACTCCACGGCAGTGGTTTTCGCCGTAAGGTGTAGAAATCCACACCTTATGCACTGTTACTAAGGCTGCAGTTATTTAGTGGTGTACAGCAGTACTCATGAAAGGGGACTGAAAAACACAATAACTACTTGAAATAGCAGTGGGACATTTTAAAAATCAGAGTGCAACTACTCGTGCTGGAATTTGACAGGAAGTTTAACCTTGTCTTCTTACTGTGTATCTAGTAACCTCAGCGGCCATGGATCTTTCATGTTTGTTACTAAGGCTGCAGTTATTTAGTGGTGTACAGCAGTACTCATGAAAGGGGACTGAAAAACACAATAACTACTTGAAATAGCAGTGGGACATTTTAAAAATCAGAGTGCAACTACTCGTGCTGGAATTTGACAGGAAGTTTAACCTTGTCTTCTTACTGTGTATCTAGTAACCTCAGCGGCCATGGATCTTTCATGTTTCAGCCCAAATATAAGAGCAACTTATCAAATACAGCACTTCCCTGCTTTTTATGCTGGTGACTGTTACAGCCTTGAGGTCAAACATTTTCAGGTTGAATTTAGTCAACACTTGTTTAAATTACAGCATTTTGAAATTATGTTTTCTCTCTTCCTTCTCTACATAATCAGAAGAAAAATGGCAGACCTACTGACAAGGGTCATATGAGAAGCTGGACCAAGAAGACCAAGTTATGTTTAGTTTTTGAGCTTCTTGTTTTGTATCAATGGTTGTAAATCTTCAACATGAGTTTTCAAAAAACAAACAAACAAATAAACGATGTCAGTCTAACCCATATCTGGGAAAAATATCTTGGGTCCTGCTTAAATAATTTGCTTAGAAAATCATAGATTAATAGAATATAGATGTATATTTTGGTATTGTTAACAGGATAATTAAATTCAACTAAACTAAAAAATTCTTATAATTTTAAAATTTCTCTTTATCTTATAAAGGAGATATTAGGTCACATCCTGGACCACTGTGAAACATTGGAGTTCTGACAGATGTAGCTGAAAAAACAGATTGTGTGAAAGAAGGCATCTGTGCTGGTTATAGTCAGGACAGAGCTGATTTTCCTCACACTAGCTGGTATGAGGCGGTGTCTTGGATTTGCCCTGAGAAGAGTACTGAGAAAGAATTTTAGGATGTGTTTTGAAACTAAATAACGTGATCTGGTAAGGAGGGTCATGGCAAAAGTTAGGAGAATAAATCAGTAAACTGCAAGATTTTCAGTGGCTTTTTCTAATTTAAAATGCTGTGAGTAAGTCTTTGGGTTCTTAAAAAAAAAAACACACAAAAAAAAAAAAAAAAAAAAAAAAAAA
>NW_010237004.1:8281-54092 GCF_000690775.1 Eurypyga helias
AGCTGGATACAGTACAGATGAGGAAGTCTGCCAACAACATTGCCCTCGAACTGTGCAGTGAATAGTGAAGACAACATGAAACGAAAATATGTTTTGTGTGGGAAAAAGAACACAAAGTTGAAAAATAATTTTAAGTGGGGAATTGAACTTGAGATATCTCGGGTATTTGACTATAAGACGAATGTTAGGTGGAGAATGGAGTCACAAAGAGGTAAGGCTGCTTGTTCACAGTCAATTTGAAAGTGGATAGAAAAATGTGGAAACTGCTGTTTTGTGTACCATGAAGAAAGTTTACTTCATGGTTGGCCTGGTCCATGCCCTTTACACTGGTAGGCACCTGGTCTTGCTGTTCCCTGTGCAGACTTTCATTTGCAAGGAAATATAGTCAATAAGGAATGCACAGTGCACTTCAGCAGGTACCTTGGTCTTGGACATTAACGGACTCAGGACTGTAGGATGCAATTGATTACGTGCAGCTTGATGCCTTAACCAAAAGAACAGCCTTATCGGTATTTTTCTGGAGCTTTTAAAAATTTCTAGGTTAATGATATCCTTAACTGTCACACGTGGAATTAAAACAGTGAGGTACTTCTGCAAATGAATTATTCCTTACTGAAAGTAACACACAACACTCCTCAAACAAGGAAATAAAGCTCTGTTGGGAAGTTGTAATTCTCTTTTATAAGACGTTGCTTACTCATTCTAGAATCATTAAAAATCAACCACCAAATCAATGACTCTCATTAGAAATCTGTCTTTTTGCTTAATGCTATTGATTAATCTGGTTTAGAAATCCCTATTAACCATTAGTCAATTAAACTCATGACAGTTATATAGATTAGATAAACCTGACTACCATCTCAGAGAGCTCAGAATTGATTAAGTTATTATCATGTAAGATTCTTCTAATTAAAAGACACAGTGTACATACTTTGTACCCTCTAAAGCTTATATGATAAAGTCTTCAACTAAAAGTAACTATATTTTAGTAATACATATATTGAGATACTAAAAACTAAATAAAGTGTCTGGTAGTGAAAAAAAAAAAATTGTAGTTGATATGGTGTATGACCTGCATAAAACTGAAAGGCAATGATTTGCTGAAGAAAATCATCTCTGCCTGACAAATGCATTCTTCCTAAGCCTGGCAATCAGGTTTAAATAAGTCAATAGCATGCAGGTATAACTGAGGGGGCCAATGCACTCTTGTAATCTTCTGAACTTTATAGCACCTACCCCCATTGTTTGTAGTGATCTTAGTATCCAGAGACTATCCTACTATCCAGAGCCTCTTCTCTTGACTCATATCTCCAATTATTCAAATGCTGGGTTTATTCGGGTTTTTTCTCAGAAAAGTAGGGTTGAACTGGATAAAACTTGCCTCTTCCTCCTGTCTAACCTTTGCTGACCCTTTAGTCAGCAGTTAGTAAATGAAATTGGCTCTTTCCACTGCAAAATGCAGAATTAGGGCCTAGGCAGTGTATAAATCCCATTACATCTCTTATTAAGAGATGAAACTTTCTAGTAAAAAACCCCTTTATTCCAGTGATTTTTCAAAATAACAATTCTAGTAATACCAAACCCAGGACACAACAGATTTTCTCTGGGATACAAGCCTAAGTTTTCTAAATAAATTACATTGAATATTCAGTACTGTTCCTTAAAAACTTGCTTATTCCTCACATTTTCATCTGTCTTTTTAGAAAAAAAGAGTTGAATATTCTCTTTGCATATATTCAAAGATTAAAAAGAAGGCCCTTTTAAACCATCACCCCATTCTTTTAATTCATATTTGTAGAGATTGCAAAACAGAGGAAGAAAAATGTCAGTTCTTGCTTATTTGTTTTTACCACATAATTGTACTGAATTGTTGATGGTTCTCTGTGAAATCCAACTGAATGAAATGCCCTGAAATAGTAGTGTTTAATTTAAATAGGTTTAATTTCATGTTTCTTGTTCACTAATAATTTGAAAAGAAGACACTTTACTTGTGTGGTAGGCTTCCTTAGTTCTAAACATTCTTTCTCTTCTTTTTGAGTGCTTTGCAAATGAGACAGTATGTGTTTCCATTGCAGAACACAGTGTACTGAGAAACACTGCTGGAAATGAATTAATTGAAAATTTTCTAAACCGTTTGTTTAGGATCTGTGAAAAGACTTGGGTGCTGTAGCACTCAGCATCTAAGTTGATATTTAAATGTATTTTTAAATTCAGTCCCTAGACAAATTAGGCTAAAAAGCACTCACTGTCTTCCTTCATGAACTGTTCCTAATGACTATCTTTTCAAGGCTTTCTTCCTTCACATCACAAGAGTAATTATACTATATTACTATTATACTGAAATTAAAAATGCTCCTTCATTGTTGTTCCATATGCTTTTCTGAAGCATCTTTTTTCTCCTGCTTCACAAAGGAGCATGTGATATGTATTTCTGAGAGCAGCAGATACAGGGTTATACGACTTCTGTACTTGCATTAAATTCTTGCCAATAGTGGGATAATTTTTCCCATGCTACTTCCCTCCCCATCTCTCTGACTATATATAAATATACATAGACTTATATACATCGGTGTGTATGTCCTCATGCTAGTTTGCAGGTTTATGGATATTTTGGAATGAAAAAGGCCAGTGTCTCTGGAATTATTACTGTGATTTTGCAAACCTTTTCAGCATCTGTTATAACTTCTGGTCTTATTTCAGTAAATAGCTACTGTTGTACTGCAGCCAAAACTTGTACAGGCATTTCCTGGATGAAAGAGTTTGTGCTGAATTTTAGATGTCCGTGTTCATATCTCTACATCTAACGCAGTCATGTCAGCTCCTGTCATAGAGGGTAGAGTAGAAGTGGGAACTTCCAGGGATGTTTTATCTTATCTAAAGATAGATTACTAAAATAGTTCAGCAAAAATGTGTTTTAGAAGTGCCTTTTCTTTCCATTATCTATAAAGGGACCCTGTATTATATCAGACATAGATGGTTACAACACAGAAGTCTAAAGTTAGGTGGTGCGAATCCCACACTGCAATTTGGTGTTTGCAAATTTTAGATCTAATTCTAAGAAGTGCAGCACACATTTATAAAGAACACTTTGAATGGGGTTAGGCCACAGATATCTGTATGGCTTTTACTTTTTGATGGGATTATCAACAGCTTTGATTTCTCATCCTAGCCCTTGCCCATACAAGAAACTAGCAGCCATGGGGGGAAAAAAAAAAAAAAAAAAGCCTATTAATTTAAGCAGTTAACTAGAAATAAACTTTTAAAAACAAAACCAAGGTATATACTCTGCATTAAGCAGAAGAATCTGAAAATTGACACAATGTCACTGCCTGCCTGGCTACAAACGTCTGCTTCTGGTCATAACCTTACAGGGTTAACCTTATATCCCTTTGGTGCTATATAAGGTGTGGAGAACTTCTCAATAAACACATCAAAGAAAAAAAAAAGCTCTGATCGGCAGCAATACCACATCATGAGGATATTTGTTACACGCTTCCAAAATTCCCTCTCGGCTGGCTGCTGTGTAAAGGTATTTCATTTTATGTCCCACACAAGTAACTCAGATAATATCCTGACTCTGCTGAAATCTCTGTCAGTGTCAGTGAGGCTCCTATCTGACTGAAGTCATGCAGAATTACTAAAGACTGATGGCCTAATTTGAGTTCTGCTTAAAAGGATGCTCAAGAGGAGACCTATATTGTTGATTTTCTGCATCAATCAGTGGCAATTTGTGAGATAATTTCAAGAAAACAAACACACACACCCCTCTCCCAACCAGACCCTATGACTTGATCTAGAAAGTGGCATTTTGAGGCACAGAAGTTATTCCAGATAGTTTTTAGCTTCTCATGCTTTGTTAACTGGCATCTAAGAAATGTGCCAAAGCAGCTGAGAGTCTTTGATCTGTCTTATTCACTAGAAAGATGAAGTAGAGATTAAAGCTATATTCAATGTTTGCACAAAGATCTAGAAATTAATGTCCTTTTGATTCTGAAAGTAAAATTAATGCCTAAGAAAAGCACACCATGACCTTTAGGAGTCCCTTCCATTATTGAGCCTGTCAAGTTAGGATTAGTAGATGGTAAACTTGATTATGGAGAAATTTTCTTTTTTAATGTACAAGCAATGATGTATTAGCTGCTGTTGGTTAAGGCGTTGCTTGAGATGCGAGGGGTTGCTGTCCTCATGACAGATCCAGAATTATGAAGGGCTGAGAAAGTCAGTACACTGGACTTGTGTCTGACAGACGTGGGGTTCAGGTACTCCATTGCTGGAGAGCTACTGAGTGGCACTGGACACACAGGTTTTGGACTTCAGTGCTATAATAGCAATTCTGAGAAATTTTAGATGTTTCTTAAGTAGAATGTAAAGTCACAGGTTATTTTTTTTATATTAAAAGAGTTTTTGGGTAACACAGATAAAGGCCCACTTCTTTTTCCAGATGAGATCCTAAGTATGGATCTATTAAATCATATTCTCTTATTCTTTGCTACTTAAAACTGAATTCCCCCACTCCTACCCAACAGCAGGAAAATGACTGTAGGAGGGTGGAAGGTGCACGCATGCAGCATAAGCTAAAGCTCCATGATCCTGGTGTTCTCCTGACACCCAGTCTTGGCTCAGGATGGAGACTGCACCACTGCCACTCCAGTCAAAATGGAGGTCACATGACTTCTTAGCACATATGAGGTAAAAGGCTGAACTATGAAGGCAGAACTATGAAAATTTGAGAAGTTTTTACTGGTGGAAAATTTGAGCACCTCTAAGCACAAGCAGCTGTCCTGAAGATTACTTTTGTGCATTTTAGACACCTCAACCTTATTTTTCTGTGGGTGCTTCAGCACGTAACAGTTAGTTTCAGGACATAACAGTGCTTCAACCAACTTCCCTGTGATGTGGAGCATGAATATGTTAAAAAATGTAAGATATATAGAATCTGCGAGAGATGGGAGACATATAAATACTGGTCCATTTTTATGGCAGTGGTAGAATATGTAATTGACATTGTTCCAAGCTACAAAGCTGATTTTATGAGACGTCTGTATTTTTAATGTTTCAGTTAAGGTTTTACCTTCTCTTTGCCATTCAGATATACTGTAAAGTAGTTAGAAGTCTTGTTCATACATGACTATGAAATACAGCATGTTAATTGTTCACTTTAAAATAGTGGGTTTTATTACGAACAGATGTGTGTCTCAAAACTGCACTACAGCAAGTTAGTCAGTTTTTCAGCTTATTTATTCAAAAAGTCTGAAGTCCTTAGCAAGAAATGAAACAAAAATGTTGAAATACGGCACATTCTTCATTTTGATGTATCTATGGCTTGTGCTTGTCAAAACATTAATCTTTAATTGATGTTTGAAATAAAGAGGCTAGTGTTCATTAAATACAAGATGTGGAGAAGCGGTTGCAGTTAGTTAGTAAACTGTGACTTGTTTATAGAGGCCATTTGAATGGCCTATGTGTTAAATGATGTTGATGTATTAATTGTTAATGTGAAAGATCTTATTTCTCATGATTCAGAAGTTAAAACTGTAGTTCCAGATTCTTAGAGGTATTCAGGCATGCAATTTCCACTGCTCTCAGCAGGAGCTTACTTCTAATTAATTAATTCTAGGAACTTGCCTTTCTCCCTGTTGATGAGGCACATGTTCAGGAACAATGCCCAAAGTCCTAGCTCCTTCACATTAGCTTTCTTATCAGAGCAACTACTTATCAGTGATATATTACAAAGTTTATCTTGATTATTCTTGGCTTTTTTATTTTGTGGTTTGTTCATCCAGACTCTGACTTCATTTACCCAGGCTGATACCTGCTTTAGGGGTGGTGGGAGCTGATGAACACCAGAGGCAGTGTGAAACAATGAATATTTCCTTGGTGTGATCAATCTACAACCTAGATAAACAGCCTATGGGTGATAAAACCCATGCAAGCCCCTCCCCGGGGGAGTCTGGGCTGCACACCAGGATTACTTACTGAAAAAGTTACTTAGTATTTTTGGGGAACTGAATCCTGTAATAGGTCTTAGCCTGAAATCTCTGGCCAACCTCCAAGTTCCATAATGTTCTGATCTAAACATGTCTTTTGCTGGATACCAAAGAAACTTTCCAGAGGTGAACTGCGAGTGTAATTGAATGCTTAGACCCTGCAATTCAATCACAATTAGACTTTGTGTGTCTTAAGAACCAACATTAGGCTGAATTATTGCCTTTTATTGAAGTCAGTATGAGTTTTTCTATGGAAAATGATGGGAAGGGAATGGGGTCCTGGGAGTGCTTACAGGGAGAAGGGTGAAAAAAAATTCTAATGTAGAATGTCAAACTGAGATTTCTTTTGTGAAATCAAAGAAAAATTACCACGAGGCTGACAGGAAAGCCAGGAAGTAAACTCACTGAAAACCACACAATTCTTGTCATTTTGAAAGAATAAAAAAATAAACAGAGTTCCACTGGGTAAGGAGAATGCTGGTTGACACATGAAAATATCCTCCAGTGATTAAGTCACACAGTATTTACAAAGGAATTCAGCCTTGTGGTAGTCTGGTACTACAGTTATTTAAAAGGACAGTGATAGTAGGAGAAAAAAACTCAAGCTCAAGAACATGAGCAAAATACAATGTCAGAATGTTTTAATTTCATTATTGTCCTCAAAAAAAAAAAAAGGGAGATGCCTGAAACTCAAAAAAAAATGTTAGACTTTTGCATTACACTGCAGGCCATATTTACAATAGAAGATCTGAACTGAACTAATTTAATATTCAATTTGCCTTTTAAGTACTGCCTTTGCACCTTCTGAAATAAAGGATTAGTTTGTAAGTTTATGTAAAGATGGGAGAAAATTGGTTTCTGACCCATGTTTAATTTAAGCAGAACTTGATTCTGCGGAAGAGGTTGCTGCTGGGGAAGAAAACATTGCAAACATCTCTGTAGATACTCTTTTATGAAAGAAAATAGGAATCAAAAATCTGTAGGGAGCTATCTCACTCGATTAAAAAAAAAAAAAAATCTACTGAAAATTTCCATTGCGTTGTTTAAGAAGTAGATGGGTATGTTCACGGCGTTTAACCTTTCAAAGAAAACCCTCAATATGGTAACAGCTTGTAGTCACTAATATGGATTTAGAACAGAATGCTGAACTTTTCTGCAAGCAACAAAAAAATGCTTCGTGTATTACAGTCTGCAGCCATTATAGTGTTGCAAGCCTTTCTTACCATTGATCGAGAAGCAATATGATGTGGCATTTCATTTTATTATATATTTTTGTGCAATATTATTTTTACTTTTGTAACTAACACTGTTGCATTTAATATGTTGAAATAACAGGATGTTACTCCATTCACCTTTTTGCTTTTTAAAATAAAAGTAATTAGTTTCACTAGCATTATGTTAGTGTTTTAGCATTTGAAAATTGGATTTTGACTGAATTATGTGAAACAGAACTGAAGCAAAAAAAAATAAAGGTGCAGTCTGAACCATCATTTTCCACTACAGTTATGTAGATTGAAGTTACTGCTACTTAATTATATTTTTTAACTCTGACACTAGTATTTGAAACATTTAAAAAATATATCTTTGAAGAAGAATGTTAAATATTTTTTGCTGTGTCTCCGGCACTCTGCAGAAGAACCCACTTTTATGCTTTTGCCCACTGTTCCAATCTGCTCAAGGGGTCTGGTGGTTCATGAGCCTCCTGTTGTCTTCTTCCTTTGAGGAAATTGTGTTATTTCTTTGAATGAGAGCCAGCCATATCAGAGATATCAGCCTTGGCTCTGAAGAGCATAAAGAACAGAGGAAAGATAGGATCTTAGATCATCTCAGCTAAAACCATGACTTTCCCAAAGAATTTTTACTACAGAAATTGGCCTTATTCTCTCCAGATATATATGACAGTTATATACATCTTTATTTATAAAAATAAATTCCTACATTATTTTATTCATACTATTTGCAGTTTATCACAACAGTTTCATGTTACCAGGAAAATTATTTCATTTTTAGAGCTACAGAAACTGAGTCGCAGAAAGCATTGTATGTTTTGCATGGACAGGACTAAAACGTGATTGCAAGTAAGCGTTAGTGACCACTCTTCTCCGCAATGCATTTATTTCAGTACTGTTAATCATGTAAACATTTAGGTGATTTGAGATACTAAAGCCAATGTCAACTTTCCTGATGATGGGCTTGTCTTGCAATAGAAGAGGAATGTCTGCACTGAATGGTTCGAGGTTGCTTTTACAATGAATAGTAATGGGATCTGCAGTTTGTTCCCTTAACACTGTGCAGTATGGTACCTGCACTCCTAATAGTATGGTGTGGGAATACATAACTGCTTGTACAGCACCCCCATTTGTCTGGAGCTGCATGTAAAATGGGTTACTGGCTTTAGTGGGACAACTGAGTTTCTTGCAGTTGCTGCTCCAGAATTATTTGCAAGACCACACCATGGAAAGGGAATGAAGGAAAAGGTACAGACCACTGACAACTAAATTCAGGTGGGACAGTGTTAAGAGCAAGCAGAGAATGAGAATGGATGTTGAATAAAAGAGCTGACTTCTTTTTAAATGCACAGATCAGAGCAGAAAATTAAGGTCATGGGCTAAGTCCACCAGAGCCTTTAAAATATTGTAAGTAATGTTTAACAGATTCTGGAATTAAAGGTGTGCAAAACCTAGCAAATACATTCCACAAAGGACTGTTTACACTGTCTTAAAAGTGTTAAGAGAGGCTTTCTGAGCTTGCTGATGGCATCTTACTTTTCTCTTTCGATGATATATGACTCTAAAAAGCAGCAGAATTTAAAAGAGTTATTTTGTAATAAAACCAGTCTCTGCAAAGCTCATTTTAAAGGTCAGAAAATGGGACACACCATAATGCACCTTTCATTTCAGTACTTTGGAATAGCGATTAGCACTATAGCTTAGAGTGCCAGTGTTCAATTTCTAAATGTTTATGTCTGTGTTTTGATACTCAGTGTTAGATGATGACATACTAACTCTAAATTCCTCAGAGAGCTGTATTTCTGCTTCCTAAGGCATAATAGTAGCGCACAGATCAATAATTGCAATGAGGAAGGGTACCCACAGAAATTCTTAGTTTCGGTGCATACACCTGGGTGCTGGTCCAAGATGCTCAGCACAGTCCTGTGAAGAGACACTGGAGCACCAGTGTAGCCACAGTAGTGAAGTATTCTGTGGGGTGTTATTAGGTAGGATGAGTTGACTGCCCACCCAGAGCTTGGTCTGGCATCATGTGTCACGTTCATAGAAAATCTCAACTGGAAATAACCAGTTGGTTCCCACTCAGAACAGCACTACCTGCCTAGATGTCCCTGAAAACATCAATTTGTCACCAGGAAGTCCTTTTCTTTATATCTCTTTCTGAACCAGCTGAAAGAGAACTTCACTGCATCCTTTACCATATTTTCTTTGAATTACAAACATTTCATTTAAGAGTCATTTTGGAAGCCTGCATTGAAGAGTTCTCTTTGCAAATGTGGAATAATATTGGCTAGTCTAAACATTTTTGCCTCTCCTCTTGATATTACATCCTTCTAAAGGATTTCTGTTCAGCAGTGAATATTATGTACTCAGCTTAAAATTACAGCACAACAACTGAGCAATTCTTAGGTTGCCATCAACTTTTTTTTTTCAAGTTTGTCAAGGAAATACATGTAATTTGAAGACTTTGAAATAGCTAGCAGTGACGACGTGTGGCTTTAGACTGACCTGACATATCTAATCTCAGTCGCACTTCAGCTTGTGAGTTCATAGTGTGGACTGTGAAATCTTGTTCATTTGGAAAAGGCAGACAAAAAAAAAAAAAAAGGTAGCAAAGCAGAATGTGGAGACTGGTCCTTCTATTTCCTGTGTTGCTCTAATGCCAATGAGGCCTGTTCCCAGCCATTGACTGTCACTGGGCTTGAGGCTCTATAAACAGTGCAGACTTGCACTGAGAAGTTGGAACTTGATGTTTATGGCAGCAGACAATAGAGGAATACAAATAAAGAGGCAGTGCATGGAATTTAAAAGAACTGTAAAGGGTGGAGGGGGCCAGCCCATGGCTGCTAGGTAGCTGTCCCCAGATGCACGAGAAAGTACATGTGTTAGAAATAATGAATCAAGAGGCTGATTGGAAGGGAGAGCAAGCATTTCAGTAGTAAATATGAATGGATTGCTTGCTAAAGACATTGAAAGTGAAGACAACCAAGACAAGCTGTGTATATTTAATGAAATATCTTCAGAAATGTAGAAGCACTCAAACCTTTAAAAGTATTCAACATATGGCATCAGAGTGACCAGTTATGAAAACATTCTTCACGGCAAGTAGGATGCAATTGTATTTGCTTAAGTCTACAGAGCAAATGGCTGAAATGGAGACAGAAAGAGCAAAAAACTGGATGATACTTTGGATAGGAAAGACCACACTATGCAGAAAGATGCAGGAAGATTGTGAGAAAGCCTTGATTTCTAGACAGAGAGATGAGACACAAGCTAACTCTCACTCAGGCATGCCTTTTCCCCAGCTGTTGAACAAGATCTACAGCCTGGGCTCTGCAGCAAGGAGCTTGTCTGGGAGGAAAGCCCAGCAGATGAGATGACCCCAAAAGCCCCAGAATCATTCATGAGATTCTGTTGATACATTTTTGGGTTTTTTTAATGTGTTGATCAACACTTTACCATGACATTTTCCTTTTCAGAAAACCACAGTTTCACAATAGGGCCATTTGAGTTTGAATTCCAGCACTTTCTACAGGGAAGGAATGCATGTCCAGCTTCATGTTTTGCCAGGACACAAGGCAAAAGAAAGACAGGCCAAGATGGTGTTTTGGATGGAAGAAAAGTTATGACTATCCTGATTTATTCCACCTTTAGAATTAGATAATAAATCCCAGTAGGAAATGAAAGTCATGACAGCCCTGAAATATTTACTGGTCTTTTTACTTATTCTCTTTTCTTCTTTAACTTTGCCAAGTTAGTAAACAACTTTACTCTCTATTAAGCAGATAAGCTGCATGGTTGAAATTTAGCTCTCCAGTCTTTTGCTCTTGCAGATTTTAGCTCATGGTAGGTGTGTTTACATGCATGCTTCAAGACTTATCACGGTAACTCTTGTTATCCTGAACAGGGGCCATGTGGAATTTTGCATGTAACAGATTGAAATCTGACTTTCTTATTAACCTTGAAGAGGTTCATGGGACTAATTGCTGGCAATCATCCAGGAGATGAACCCCAGTATGTTGTTTGTAAACATGTTCTTGTGAATGCTGAGACATGTACCCATATTTCCCCCAGAAGTAACCAAATTAGCCTTTAATATCGGTTGTAGCTATGGAAAATGTTTTAAAATATTTGAAAAACAAAAAAATACACAAATCGTTATAGTGTTTAAGATATTGCTGGTTTGATACTACTCTGATTTATTTATGTTTTCATGAAAAGCCTGGTTTCCAGCACAGATATAAAATGTGTGTAAGAGTTCAGATGCTTTCCTACGAGGTTTCCTTTTTCTGCTCTTTGCTCACACCAGTGGTCTTTGCTAGGAAGATTAATCAGGAAGGGGTGACCTGTTTGTGATTTTTAATACACCATTTTGATTTTTAAGCAGACTAGAATAGGACTGTACTAAACTTTGGGCCTGCTCTGGTGTGTACCAGGAAACAGCTGATAAAACTTTTCAGTGTTTTTTTCTTCAGCTTCATACTCTGCTGTGGAAGTGGTACTGTTACAAGAGATCTGGGAGATGAACTTTGCCCCTGCCTCTGCCTTCATGCTAGCACTCTCTGGAGTGACTCAGCTGCTTGCCATAGAATCTTGAATGTTTCCTAAAGAAAGCACAGCAGAAACATCTGAGATCAACAGGCAGGATTTCACGCTGGGGGCTGGTGGGCAGCAGATGGTGATCAGGGGTAGGTCCCCATCGCCCAGGAAGCAGCTGTAGGGAGGGGCCTTCTGCCTTTGAGTAAGGTCAGAAGTGTCTTTCATCAGGGATATAAGGATGACTAAGGGAGGATATAGATGATATAGTGTCAAAAATTTTTCTTCCTGGATACATTGTCCCTGGGAACAGAATGTGGACTCTCTAGATGGGAAGAAAGGAAACGGAGGTAGGAGATTATAGGTATTACAGCCAAATCTTACTACAAGTCTTCTCAGGGACTTATTTTCCTCTTTCCACGAAGATGACAACCCCTAGTAAAAACCTGTGAAACTGGGATCAGAGCTCTGTGATCAGAGCTTTTGAGGTGATAATGCACAAATATTTACTTATTTCTACTTCATAAAAATGTCTACTGATAAAAATGAAGGTATGTACACTCTTTAAAAAATGTATATGATGTTGTTATATTTTGATCCTTTCTTTGTGATATAGTGTTTGATTCAATGCTCCCTTATTAGCTCTATCTTTACAAAAATAAAGAATCTTAAGATTTAACCTCAAGACAATAGCACAGTATTGTCCTCTCTCTGTGCTTGTAATTATCGCAGGACATTTTAAAAGCACTAAGTCTCTCTGAAGTCTTTGAAAACTTTGAGCAGTGCAACTTGAGCCTCAAGATGCAGAGAATTGGTAGAACCTAACATCTGGAACATGCAGAGGATGACATTCTTGTACTGTATTATTTTTTAAACAATTCTAGATGTCTAATCTGCAGGCTGTGTGCAAGCTTTTTATTACCAGATCTACACTTTCTTGGCATAACTCTTCGTTTAGTTGCTCTTTGGGATTCAACTTCAAGAACATTTTTGCTTTGAAAAAGATTTTTCTTAAAAAGTGCTCAAACAGACCAATGGGTTGATATTCCATTTTCAATAAACTGGTGGAAACTGATAGTCACTGGATTTACTCTGCTATTACTGGGAGAAAAATTTGATCTGTTGGTTTCATTTATACGGTTGTGTACTTCACCTGGCGTCTTAATATGGCTAGAAATTTAGTGGGGATTGATGAAAGACGCTCTATATGCTTTTTCTGTGAGATTGTTTTTACATCAGAATCCATGGGCATCCCAAAAGGTTTAGTAAGTAAAATGTCTGCTCTGGAAGGTACAGAGTTCTTATCTACCTGTTCATATTAAGAAAACCACAGTCTGCCATTAATATCAGTTCAGTTATGTAGTATCTCATGAAACATCTTTCTTATTTTCTTTACCTGGAACAAGAGTAGCACTTGAATACTAGGATAAAATGGTAAATTACTTTGATTTTCAGACTTCCAGCAGTGCTTTTTTATCTCTGCTGTGGATACAAGCTCCAGCACATATTCTGCATCGCACCTTTGCCTGATGCTTTTCCAGAGTCCTATGTAGGTGTTCCTCCAGATAAATTCTGAGTTGAGTAATAGTGGGAGCTATGCCCTTGAGAATATTTTATTCAATTGTTTTTATTAATTAGACCTTGTAAGTTTGGGTTGAAGGACTGCACAAAAGCTTTCAATGTAGTCTGTGGTGGTGTATCCTGGCCTTCATTTCCCTGTTAGATTCTGACATATGGACAAATACTTCAGTAATATTTGTTGTTGTTGAATATGCAAGTAGAGATTCATGAAAGGGGACTGATTTGATTTTATTTTCAGTGGATTTATTTCCTGGGACTGAAGGTAAATTGCCCATCCCTGACTAATTTTTATTAAAAAAATATTAGAATCAAGAGTTACCTTTTCATAGAGTCTTTCAGGTTGGAAAAGACCTTTAAGGTCTTCAAGTCCAGAATTCAAGAATACTGATTCTCCTCTGGGAAGCCCTGAAAGTGTGCTAGTGTTTAACAGAGGGCTGATGCATGTTGGGGAGAGAACTCATCTCCAGTCAAGTTTCCTTAAGAAGCCCTGATAGAGTTAGGATAGATGATGCAAAAATATATGTGTTCAGAGAGTTGTTAACACTGGTAAGCAACATGTATTTAATGAGTTTGCATGTCGTGTAGAACTCTGATGGCACTGATGATTAGGAACTAAGCAAAAAGGTATTCCTGCAGGGTGCTGTTAAGTGTAAGACTGAAAGACTCTGTTAGGGTTATTTCATGGCAATTTTCAGAAGAGGCACAAACTCGCTGCATAAATGAGTTAGCACGTATTCCCCAGTCAGCAATGAATTGCCTGTTTAACGCTAATGTGAAAATGGGGGCTTTGCAGTTCCATCAAGTGGAAAGGGCAGAAACACAGAACGTTCAAAAAACACATCACAAATTAACCTCAGCGTTCAAAATACAATTTAGCTATGTGGATGAGATTTAAACATGCTCTGGGAAGAGTATTTGAAGACTTTAGATCATTAAACAAGTAAAGGAAAATGCTCCCAAGAAATAATAATAAAAATCTGCCATAGCAGCTTGCTCATGTTTATCTAAATTAATATTAGTTTAAAATTTGCCATCTCACTGATGACCCCAGTTTTCAGTATAGAATGCTAAATATTCACACAATGCTGTTAACTTCCACTGCACTTCAACAAAGTTGAAATCAATTCAAAACCCCCTGAATTGAGATTATTTTTTTTAATATAATCTTCAATCAGATGAGGTTTGTCTCTTTCCAGTGGATCATCCTCCATTATTAAACCCCAGTGGGACTCCAATAGGGTTCTGGGGTACTTTTATTATAAAAGAAAACAAGAAAACTCCACAAACTGGTACAATCTCCAGGCTCTAGCCCTATGTTCTGTTTTATGGCTGACAAGGCTAGCTGGGTATAGAGCTCTGAAGGGCTCATTATTAGGAGAATTTTGGAGTGGGTTTTGAGAAACTAAGTGCAACTATGTAATGCACTGAGAATCTGAAGTTCAGGAGGAGACACATTAAAACAAGGGAAAAATAAATTGAGTACAAAGTGAACAACTAAATAGTATCTTGAATGCAATAAAAATGCTACAGATCTTTGGGGATTTTTAATTTGCTGACAAGAAAAAATACAGTTGAGAAAGTATGTAAGATGGGCAAAGGAAAAAACTGAATTTTCTTTCAGATGGCTTGTATTGCAGGAAAAAAATGTACAGTACATGGACAGATTCTAACATCTGAAATCCCTGATCACACTAGACTGCGATGACTAGGACTGATAGACTCTCTAGAAATTTTCTGGCGCATATTCTATAGTTGATACACAATCTATTCTTCAGCCCCAAAAGAGTTGTCTTGACTACAGGTCTGCTCTGAAAGTGCTTTAAAATTCATATATATTCAGGAAAAACTTGTAATTGATGTATTTTAAGTAGTGCCCCTTCATCTTCAGCTTGGAGAAACCAACTTAGCCTGGAAACACAGTATGCAAATGTATTCTTTAATTATCATCTATATTAGAGGTATTTTTGTAATAAATTGAGTGTTCCATATTTTTCATTCTGTGTTATGAAAGCTCTTGTTCTCCCATCTGGTTTTCATTATTCTGAGTTGCTCCTATAAGCCTTTGATTAAGTATGGCATTTACACCTATGATTTACTTGTAAACGTGATTGTTCCCATTTGAGGAGGGGGAAAAAAGTAGGGAAAAGTTGATTATACACTCTAGTGCTGGGCTAGATTGAGACCCTGACAATGCTTTTTATCATAGGTTTCCTGCTTTGAGCTTTCTGGAATGTGTTTTGTGATTTCTAGAAGGAAGTGACTTACATTTCACCTACAGCTTATTCTCTTTGAACATAGCATCTTGTTCTGAATATTTGTGACGGGTAATAACCTTTGCTGAAGAGAAAATTTTACAACCAGGGAAAACCATTTGTGGATGAGTTTGTTTTTTAGCTCTGTGCTCAAGAAAAGGGGCTGCAAACATGCTATTTGCAGCTGCAAATAGCTGTTGTATAAAGCTTAAAACAGAAAATTAAATAAATTATGTACCCCTCCTTTTTTTAAACCAAAGATCAATTTGCACTAAACCCACTTATGCAGTCAATTACAGTAAGTGTACAGAGGTAAAAATATAGAAACCAATTAAAGGAAAAGTGTATAATACCATAGCATTTGTCCAAGCAAATACCTTATCTTAAGCAGTAATTATATAGTTACCAGTCTTAATCTATTCCTCTCTTACCAGTTGTGCGGACAAGAAATATTCTCCTGTTTAGCTTACTTGAACTGGACATAAGAGGTGAAAGGAAAATAACTGCAGAATTGTTAAATGTTTGTGCAAATCGTAAGCTATATTGGGGATGTTTTATTAATGGAAGACAACTGGAGAACCCTTATTTCAGAGTTGAGTTGTTTCTAGTAAATCAAAGCAACTCATTTAGAAATGGGATTGCTCAAAGTTTTCATCACCAAAAACATCACTGACATGACTCGAAGCAGTAATGGACAATTCATATCTGTTTTGTCCTCAGTATTATTTACCGAACATAGCAAAGTAAATTCACATCAACAAGGTTAATTTGTGTTGATTCTCCTAATGTTAGTCCCCTAGTATTAAGTATAATTTGCTGTATGATAGAAAATTTAGGGCAGCGAAGGGTTGATGGAATTATTGGAGTACACATTTGCAATTCTACATGCTGTCATTCAATAAGAAAATAACCTTGATTTGCTTGTACTTGATGTTGCTCAGTCTCTTGAAGATTAATTTTGAATTGGCTTAATTTTTTGCCACAATAATAACTTAAAGGTGAAGTAAGCTTGTAAGAACACATTGCATGGATGATACGGTAAGGGGAAGCAGTTTGAACTACGTGCTGTAGATGTCTGAGGTCATCAGAACAAGGATATCTGCCAGATCACACTACTGAAACCTTTTATTCTTTCACATTAAAGCCATATAATTAAATCTCTGCTCATCTCTGCCTGTGCAGGTTCCTGGAGAAAAATGGTATTTGCTAGACCAGCATCCCACTGCACACATACAAGAAGGCAGTTTCACTAACTTGCCTGTTTTCATACTGAAACATCTGCCTATTTTAGAAACAGTGGTGCTCTGATTGCATTGTCTCGCAACTTTCGATGTCCGTCTCAAGAGGGAAAACAGCAGTTATGTTCCCCTACACAGATATCATTTCCTCTGAACATGTTCTAGCCAGTACCTTGACTAAGACAGAGGGAGAAAATATGCGTTTGAATTAAAAGCAAAATTACACTGCATATGTAATGAAGGTGTTGTGCAGGTAGCTTTAATTCTGGTGCTCTCTAGAGCCTGATCGCTTGCCTTTGCAACACGTTAATAATATTCAGAAGTGGATATAAATTTTACCTATGAAGGACTAAAATTCACATAGCATGATTACTAGTTGAAAATATATTCCCTTTTCCAGATAGTAAAAAAATCTTATTAACTAGCATAGGGTTTTTAGAGTTTTTTTTTAATAGATTACTGTATACTGATGCACACATGCATTTTCATTACTCGTCTTTTTTTAAAACAAGATTTTAAATTACTGTCTTCTAGAGCAGAAACTGAAATCACATTGTTTGGCAATTGTACATTCTAGCCATCAGCTAGGTGGCTGTAAATCATAGCGAACTGAGCTCTGCAGCTTTCCTCATGAATAGCTCCATGAATTGTTGTTTAGGTTTTGATACAATTTCAGCCACCACGTCCCAGTTAGAATTATGCGAAAACCATAAGAATGAAACACATAAAACTGGTCAAAAACCTTCTGATGAAACATTTATCCAAACAGACAAATTGGACTTTTCTACCTTAATGTCTGACAAACTTCGACAAGTGAAAAAAGCAGTCAGTGTTCTGGTTCAGCATTTCAGAACAAAGTAATTTTTCTGTTTTCATTTGAAAACCACTTTGTTTTTCATTTAGAAACATCTCATTAAATATGGCAACTTAAAGAAAACTCAAAAAATTTTTATTTACCTGGAATTATCTTCAATTTTTTTTCCATGGGGGATTTCAAAAGCAGTGGTTGAAAGCTTTTCTATAAAAAGCGTGTTCCCTTCTGTGCTGCTTTTAGTTGGGATAGTGTTAGTTTTCCTCACAGTAGCTAGTATGACACTGTGCTTTGACTGTGCTGAGAAGAGTATTGATAACATACGAATGTTTTTAGTTGTTCCTAAGGAATGTTTATGTCAAGTCAAGGACTTTTTTCATTTTCTGGTACTGCACTCCTGTTCCCAGCTTTTTCTCTACAAGAGGCTGGGAGGGGACACAGTCAGGACAGCTGACCCAAACAAACCAAAGGGACATTTCATGCCATAAAATGTCATGCTCAGTATATAGGTTGGAGTTGGGCCAGGGGTCACTCTCTCTCAGGCTTGGTCTGACTCTGGGGCTCTCCAGCTCTGGCTTTCACTACTTGGGGATTGGCTGAGCATTGGTCCGTTAGTGGTGAGCAGTTGTATCATTCATTTTCTTTTCCATTATTTTCATTACAATTTATTAGTAATACTATTAGTATTATTATCATTATTTTATTTCATTTATTTTCAACTATTAAATTGTTTTCATCTCAGCCCATGAGTTTGCTTGTCTTTTCCTCCAATTTTCCTCCCTGTCCCATTGGTAGGAGGGAGGTGAGCGAGCAGCTGTGTGGTACTTGGTTGCTGGCCAGGGTCAAACCAGACCACCTTCCAACTGATGCACATAGAAATCACCTGTAACCACTGGACTTGACACTAGGCCAAAGCAACTGAACAGATATTCCTAAGAATATGGTGCATGCAACTAGAGTGTGCTTGTTGATCGTTCAGTTATGTGCACTGTGTTTTGGGAAATTCTTTTCTTTGAGATGAGCCTCCTGTGTCCCTGGCTGCCATCTCACATTGCTTTTTTTCCTCGCAGGAACACTAGCAAGAGTCTGTTTACAAAAGCTGGCTCACTTTTACCATCATCTCGAACTGTGGTATGAACTAAAGACCAGACAGCAGAGGGCAAAGCTGGCCTCCAGGAGATCTGCTTCTGTGTCCAGTACCGGCACTTCTGTCCTAGCCTGGCACCAGTGCATCAGTCTCTATTACCAGTGGTTAGAGCTACTGGGACAAATGTTCCCATTCTTCACATTTGGAAACAAGATGAACTTGAGTTTTGTAGCCACAGATACTGCAAGAAGTGGCAAGAGGCATAAACCTTCTCAATGAGGTATTATGTTCCTGTGTCCAGGGCTTCTTATTTTATGGAACAGTTTGAAAATTCGGCCTACAAGAAAAAGCATGCAGTTTATTCTTCTTAGAGAGCTTTTTTTGATCCCAGAAAGTGTCAGAATAAAGAACTTTGTGGCTCAGTGTCCTGCCTCTGGCAGAAGCTTTCAGAAGCTTTGGGAAGAATGTCAGAAGAGGGCTAGAATATGTCCTCTCCTAACACTCCCATTTCCAGCTATTTAGTGTTTAAAAAGTATCTGAGCCTGGTGTGGTTTCTGTTTATTTACTGTCCACCTGACAGCCACCTACAAAGAAGAGGAACAGCTGCTGTTTGTTTTGAACTTTAGTATTTTCTGGCACAGCTCTGGGAGAAGGCATGAATGATCAGTCCCACTTCCCCTTCTCCATGGTCATCATGGATTTGGGAGACCTCTGTCGTATTCCCTCCAGTCACCTCTTTGCAGACCAAAGAGTTTGTTATTGTGTAGGTGCAGTTACATCAGAAAGGCTGTGGTGGATCTACAGTAGATAAACACAACACATTTATAGTCATGAAATAAAATCAGATTACATTCATTCTAAAAAATGGCAATGTGCATTGAGATGACAGTTACTTGTCTTCAAGTATGAAACACGCTAGTTTTGGATGTAAAATTGTTCAACTTCAAATATGCGTAAAAATTACAGACTTGGCAGCTTAATGGTACTCTTATGATTCTGCTAATTGTGAGTATTTTATCCAAACACACAATCATGTTAAGGTACATCAGTTTGGAAAGCTGTTGCAATTGATTATATTCATAGAAAAAGATCTGTATTTGTTTAAATTGTCACTAGGATCTTCTGTGTGCCGCCTTTACTACAGAGTACAGGAAAACCATGTCTGCACTGTTCCTCATCTCACACTTCCTCATCTCTTATGACTGTTCAACATGTTTGTTGGCTTTTCTCAAAGCCTCTGCTCCCAGGCTCTTGTTATTATGAGAGAATCTCAATTTTCATTAAAACAAAATAAAACCCTACAGCCTTCTTGATGACAGAGAGAAACTGTAAGTGTGCATAATGTACTTCAAAAGGTTTAAAAATAAAAGACTAATGAAAAGGCCAATTAAAAAAAAAATCATGATTTTTTGAGTGCTGGCCAAACAAATTTTTGAACAGTTAGCAATTTTTGAGAAGTTAGAAATCCTATATAAACTTAAGCTACTGCTGTGAATACTGGCATATAAGTATCTTGCAATTTCACAGCTGGAAACTTGAGTAGACTCTAAATGAAACACTTCACAATTAAATCATCTTTCAAGCGTCCTTCTTCATCTTGCTGCCTTTTAGATTTTCACTGTGAAGCAAAATCCTGCATTCCTCTTGAAAGAGAAATAAGATGGGGGAGGAGAGAAAAATTAAGATTCACTTGTGAAAAGAAATTCAGATAAGTAAATGGGAGGCCTAATTCTCTTTCCTAATCTTAGCTTATTAAATAGCATTTGTACTACCAACAACATTTAATTAGCATCAATCTATGAAAGATTCTACAAACATATTTATATGAGGTTACATTCATTTAAAATATTAGAGGTGTAATTACCAGCCGGGTGCTACAAAATTATGTGGAACAATACATCTAGCTCACAAACATTCAGAAAAGCATCAAGAAAATGTTTCCATCTGCTGTATGATCAGACCAATTTTACTTTATATGAACTTCCCTTTTAAAACAATCACTTTAGATAAGAAAAGAATACATTCATATCTGACAGCATCTTTAATTTGCGGCATGCATATTCGTTTTTGAGAAATGGTAAATGAGCTACAAGTAAACACTGCTCTGCTCTTTTGGGGATGCACATTTGAACTATTTAGTTGCTCTACAGCTTTTTAGTGAGGTTGATTTATCCAGCACACGAAATTGAATAGGAAATACCAGTAAACAGCAGCCTTGAAATTTGTGACATTTACTGTGTAGCTGATTTGATAATAAAACTAGATGAGAATCCCAGGCTCAAGGAATAATGTAATTTATTAAAGTATAAAAATAGGTATTGGTTCTGCGAATCGTTTAGATCCATTTACTCCATATTAAGCATATTGATGTAACTTTACTATCTTAAATGGAGTAGCTTTTACATTTTATACACATATAAGGTGAAGAATAATTCTTGCATATGTCTCGCAGCAGTAAAAAAAATTATAGTCTGAAACTTTTCCATGAAACCATTTGTGGCAATAATTCAAATTCCAGAAACATTTAAAGCTTTGCAGAGCTTAGTGGAGACAAATTAAAGATGCTTTTAATTCATGTCCATATCAACCACATAAAGAAAAACCCAATCTCTGTGATTAATATACTGTTGTATTGTGTCTCAAACAAATGACTTTGATATTGACCAATTTAAGGCATGTTACTTCCTCTGCAATTAATCATTATGGCAAGTTTTCCTCTAATTAAAAAAAAAAAAAAGAAAGGAAGTATTGGCAAAAAAAAAAAAAAGAAAGAAAAACCAAACAAAAAACCAAGAACAGATGCTGCAAATACAGTAAACTCTTTACTGTCCCAGGGGGACTAGAGACCAGGAGGAGGGGATTGCATTTATCATCATACATTTGGTTAAGGAATGAGCAAGATCAAGTTTGCTGTGTTACGATCTCACCAGTACATACATTTGGTGATGCCTGTGGCCAGCCTGATCTCTGTGTTTTCAGCTGTAGCTTATTCTTGCTGTTAATGCTTTCAGAAGTTCAGGAGCTATTCATGCCCACAAGTTCTGCTGTGCAACAAGCATACCTGCTTGCCACAGGATTCAGCTAGTTCTCAATACTTAGACTGCCATAGTGCATAAAGTAAAATCTCTTAAAAGAAAAACTGTCTTTGGATATGACCCTATCAGCATATGCACTATGCAAGCAAATTAAATAGTGACCTCTTTTATCTACTGCTTCATAAAGCCTTTCCCTATTTCTCTCTGCTAAAATTCTTGTCTATTACTTGGTCACCTGCTGACTCAATAATTTATAAGGAAGGAGGCTATAACCTTTTTCTCTTGGCCTCTGTATCTCTGGGATATTTGATCTATTCACAGAAAGTCACCTCACTTCCTGAATTCTACTTCTTGGAAATCAAAGGTCAGGAAACACACTGACTGTATCCCAAAGCACACCTCATCTTTGCTACTTTCTGTGCATTCTTTTCCTCTTCTAATTTTACTAGTTTTTATCTTGTATTCAAGGGACTTTGAACTCCAACACAAAGAAAAGATCCTCATATACCTGACTAAGTATGGACGATAGCCACATGTGAAAATATTAGCAAACAGACTATCAATTACAGTGCAGTAAGTAGGTATATGGGGATTAGTCGATCTTGGGACCTGTATTGCTTTTGAGTAGGAACTTAAGCCAGAGGCTCAAATCCCACTTGACAGTGCTTCATCAGCATGGAATAAAAATAACCTCTCTTTAAGCAAGAGACTTGAAGATTGGGTCAGAGTGCAAAAAGTGGGTGAAAAAAATGAATGGACAACATTAAAGCTTCCTGGAACCTTTTTAACAGAGCCCAACTTCTCAAACCCAGAAACTGATCGTAGGAGCTTCCATTGGGAAAGTTTCTTTACTGGAAAGAAACTACAAGACTGGAATTCTAATGACAAGAGAGATTCCTCACTGCATGTGCACTCTGAGTGGAAGAACAGAGAGTTTGGGTCCTACAGTGGCCCAAACGAAACCTAAAAAAATCAGGACAAGCATCACAAGTGACAGGTCTTGAACTGACACAGGGGTGTAATGTGTCAGTTAGGCATTTGGGGAAGTTACAGATCTGTGAACACTCTTCAGTTAAGAGAAATCTGTTATTGAGTGCAAATGAGGAAAGGTGGGCTGTTAGTGAAGGGCTAGGAAATCCACACCTACAGCAACATGTTGAACGGTTATAAGTGAAAGGACACCCACATGAAAATTTTTCAAGGCCAAAGGAAAGGTCTTTATAATTAATGAGATTCTAAGTGATCAGATTTAATGTACAATGATAATAGCACATTCATCATTGAGCATACAATGTTATGCAGGAAAAACGGCAAAAAGTAGGCAGGCATATCTTCTGGGGAGGATCAGGAAGAGTTCAAACTCAGGGAGACTTTCTGGGTACAAAACTCAGTGCTGACATTATTTTTGAGAATAACACAGAAAACAGGGAGAAACTGAGCACATTGCACACCTTTAGCATGCAATGATGATGAGACAACACAGCTGGGTAAAGATTTCATTTGGGATAAGCTAAAGTTCTGTGGCTCACTGATTAGTGAATTCAGTTGTATAGAGTATGCCTGACAGTTAGGCAGAATAAGGGGAAAAGGAAAGACAGACACAAAATAGAGCCTTACAGAAGACCCATCCACATGTTTCTCCCTGAAAGTGAATGAAAGAATAAGAACAAAGATTGTCTGAAGGAAAGGTAAACTAACCTATCGGTTCGTTAGGAATTTAGTCATTTAAGTACATTTGAGGTGGGTTTTTTGTTTGTTTTTGTTTGTTTACTTGTTTAACTCTCAGTAAGTAAATAAGGACTTGTTACTCATTTATTATGAATCAAATTATCTCCTCCACAGAAGCACAGAAAATACTATATGTTACTAGAAAGCCCAGTAGCTGGCAGTGATGTATCCTTATGTCACTTTCCAACAGCAAGACTTGTTTGATTTGGTTGAAATTTTGTGATTTATTCTTTACAAATACTATCAAGAATGTATTTGGTATGCTGTCAAATAGCTACTGTGACTCAGTGCAACGTTGTAAAGACCAAAGTGTTAAACTAGATTTATAGGGAGTGTGTAGCAATGCAAGTTTTCACAGTGACTTATAACATTGCATGTTGTGTTGAATGGGGAGCCCTTTCACTAAACCTGTCTGAGGCCAGGAAAATACATAAAGATAAAAAGGAGATACTAATTCATGTAACAATTCTTCAGCTAAGATACGTACTATACACAATGACATCAATTACACATCTCTGTGAGGGCACAGTGAATAGAGATCCTTCGCATTTCTTTTGGAAGAGTGGAAAGGAAGACAAAACCCGATATTTTAAGCTTAGTGGAATGTCAGGGATGCGTGAAGTTGATATTGAGGTGCAGGGTAAAGGCAACTCAAAATCAATGTCATACTAATTATAAACTGGTTCACTTCTTTCCAGTATGGATTACTGAAATGTACTTTTGCTTTTGTGGTAGACCGCAGTTTCTTGGCAATGGACTTGCGATGGGCTTACGCACAGGCTGAGTGCACAGTGCACACACAGCAGATCTTGGCAAGTGGTTTCACTCTTTGTTGAATGCATGTCTGGTTGGGCACATATGCTTTTTCTCTTTAATTTCATGTGTGGAAACAGAGAAGCCTTGAAGTACAGAAGGTCTTATGCAAGGCTAAAAGTCCTGCAAGTTTCAGAAGTCGGCTGTATGTTAGTAAAATATAACGAAAAGAAATCGCTCAGCAGAACTGGGCTCATCGGTTGTGTTCTTCACAGAACCCTCTCTTCTAATGTGAGGATGGAGGGATGGCTGTGCTTGCATCACCTGTGCAAAACAAGCTGATGACTACAAGTCACAGTAGATCTGTAAATTGCACCTTAGAAAAGGAATCTCCTGGTCTTTGCCCTGGCACGCGTTTCGTCAGTGATCAGTGGTGACGCTGAAATGCAATCAGACAATTTAGTGTTCCCCACTTTAAAAGTCCTATTAGAAAGTTACAAGTGACAGCACTCAAATTTACAAACCTGTAGGCTTGGGGACAGTGTCTTGTATCTTGTTTGTGCTGATAGAGCGAGAAATAAAAAGAAAAAAATATTATAGGCCACCTGCCTCTTTATCGACTTTCTCTGCATATTCTACACACTTACGAGTATTTCAGCATGCTTATTCCAGTCTGGCAAATCAGACACACCATTTATCTTAATTTCTGTTAATATAGTAGACACAGATGTCTGAGACAGAAAGTAAAATACTAATTTCTAATTTTTTTAGGTCTCCAGTAGTCATAACTGTGAAGCATCCTGTCCAGTAGAGCAGATAGAACAGGAAAGAAAAATTCTGAAAATTCATTGTCTCATTGTTCCTGTTCCTCCAGCTGTGATATTTGTTACCCAGCTGCTATGCACACAGCTTCTTCCTTTGTCAGTGATCTGTGGCATATGTCTATAATTTCAAAGGAAATGTGGGAAAGAAAAGTATGATTGTTATTTGAAGCAGCATAGTTTGAAATAAGTATTATACTTTTCACAGCACTAAGGGAAGAGGTTTTTTTTCACAGAGCCCCCAAATACCTGTTTGTAAGTAATCTCAATTTCTTCTTTTTCTGTCCAGAGTGAAAAATGGGAGATGAGGTTGATCACCCCTCAGTAAAGCTTTGCCTTGGTAGTTCAGCATCACTAATTTCAAGTATAAATAAGCAATACTTTAGGTACTTCAAGAACATACAGTGAAGTGGAAAAAGGCCAGAACAAGAAGTTTTTATTCTCATATTTTTATTAAATACAAACCTGGCTTATTTTCTACTGGATGTGGAACAGTTCTTTACTTCAGTGGATCTTTCTTGTCAAGCTCTGGCATGCGTATAGAATTAATTCCAGCAAAGAAACACTGCAGACCTAAAAGATAATAGACATGAAGTGATGGAGGAAGAGGGGTAAATTTATGTTGGTCTTGTGGTTTGTGTCCATATCTACATACCGAAATTTATTTCATAATTCTTGTCAGTTATGGTGCTTATTTTGAAGCCATGTCCTATTTTCTGTTGGAAGAGAGCATCCAAAAAAAGAAAGGATCATACAAAAAGGGAAGGGCATAAGAAGGTATACCGAATTAAAGTGGCAAAGTAGTACAAGTAAAATAAAATAGCTAGGGCTGAAATTAATACATGAATAGCTACTTCTCTAATATTTTGAAAGCTATCACTGATTATAAGTCCCTATTATCCTCTAAAATTTTGCATCTTTGTATTTGACTCACTTCCTTTTGCCTAGTGTCATCTTCAAGGTTTCAGTCAGTGGACAGCTTGTTTTCATTTCTTATACGAAATTAAGCTGGGAGATATGACCTTTTCATTTAAACCGTATTTAATTTGGTGTCTTTTTGTGAGTTGACAGAAAGCACTGTGATAATTTTCTAGCATCTTGATCACACTTGGGGACCTTCTTTCATAGCAAAATAACTGCAAAACTCCCTGAGGCATGAGGAAGAACAATATTTTCTTCAAAACATTTAATATGGCTCTTAGGTGTTTACCCTTTTCTCATCTGAGCAATACTTCCCTTTGTATTCTAAAAATAACCTTCAAGGTAGTTTGCCCAAAACCAGCATAGTATTCATAAACTCAGCAATCCATCATTGTTTGTGGCTTAACCAACCTGCGTTGATTTACCTGCATGTTCTTCCACATGCTCAATGCTTGAGCACCTTTAGCTTATGCAATTCATGCTGACATTTATATTTCAGTTGCAATTAGTTTAGTAAATGTTTTTAGAGAGTTCTAAATGAGACCTTGAACTCAAAGAAATAGATTCTTCAGCATATATGTTTACAAATTAATGTATAGAAAAAGAAACATTCACATTAAAGCATGTCAACCAACAGCCTGTATCAATTAAAATTCAAAAATGAATGAATAATTTGCCATTTGCCAAACTCACTAAATGTGTTAATTTCTTTTGCCCACCTGGTTTGGTTGCTTTGGCAACATATGCTCACTGTGTGATGCAACTCTCTTTATTTTCCTTTCTAACTGAAAGTTCCTCAGACATTCTACGTAAATAATTTAAACAAAGGTGATTTGCAAACCTTTTGGTTTCACTTAATAACTCTCAATCTGAGATCTTGATAAATTCAGCTGAAAGCTAGTGAAAGAAGACCCTGCAATCCTTCCACAGTTACCATGTAGTCTTTTCCAGTGTGACCTTCATCATGTCAATTTATAGCAAAGTCTGCAATGAAATTTCCACACCAAGTAAGCTAAAAGTACAAGACATTATGTTGCCAAGCACCATGCATAAAAGATTTTTGACAGATGTCATGTTGCTCGGTGTCCTGAAAAGAAATTCATTGCTTCATGCTCAAGAAAGAAGGTTGGGTTAAATCTCATGCTTCCCTGAGGGGCAGTAGTCCACACATGTAAGTATCCCAGGCATCATCGAAGGAAGGTCTGTTGACCACAGAGGTACTAGCTGTGCCTTCTGGGCACGGTGATCACACTGAGAACAGCAGAAGACAGATACCAAGGGCATCTGTGAGCTGAGTAATTTCATCCTGTGAAGTCCATGAAGCATTTTGCCTAGTGTTTGTGTACCTCAGAGGGAGCTTCTAGAATCTGATGTTGGAGGGAGAAGCCACAAGGAAGCTTTGTGGAAGAACTGGTTCAAAGGGAGTATCTTCAGTGAGACTTTGGACTGTAGTAAACCTTTCAAAACCTTTCAAAGTAAAACCTTTGAAGAGGTTATTAAATCTGAGACCTCCGCATTTGAAGGACTGAGTATCTACAGCAAGAAGTAAAGCTGTTGACACTCTAAGGTCTGTAATCTGACCACTGAAAAAGAAAGTAGTTGTGCTATGTACCCAAGATTTTGTTCTCTGACGATCTTCAAGGCACCCTGGCATAGCAGAGCATAGAATGCATTGCTTCCAAGAAGTGCGTGGAGCTCAGAAGTTACAGTAGGCTAGATTTTCCCAGCTGCATGCAGAAACAGAGTGCCACAGCCACTCCTGTGCAGGCTGAGTCTAAATCCATTTGGGGAAGAGCTGAGAGTACTGACACAGGGCAATTTGCAGGGCTACAAATTGCAGGCGGCTCGTTAGGAGTACCTGAAGACATTCTCCAGGGAGTGACCATAGGGGGAAAAGGAGAAAGTGTAAAAAGTGGGAAACAAAGTAATTGTATATCAAGCAACTTTTGCCAAATACAAATTAAGCCAATGGAAGGATTGTTGAAGGTAAGCTGTCCGAGGGTATCTCTGCTTGCTGTGTTAGGTCCTTTCTTCTTTGAAATTGGTTCCTCTGGGCTGTAACAGCATACTTAAAGCACAGCATAAGTAGTTGCTGAAGAGCACAGGGAACACTGGCATCTAGCCATGTCACAGCACATCAAGCCAGCTGACAAGAACACAGTACACACTTCCTTTTTCCACCAGTCGTTAGGTTAGACACCATGCAGATAAAAATGAACATGTATTGTAGTGTTTTTCTTGGTGTGTTGGTTTCAGGCAGGAACGAGCTCCTCTCCTACACAAAGCTGGCCGGCCCACAGTGGCCAAGGGATTTTGGTTCATTCCATGATACATCAAGTTCAGTGGTCAGGCCGGGTGCACACCCAGCACGGAAGGCACAAAAGTGGCCCTGGGAGGGGTGGATTTGTTTAGGCTTTTGGGCTAGCAGATAGCTAGATAGCATCTTTTGTTAGTTTTTGGTGTGGCTTTTACCAGAGAAGCAGCTTCTTTTGTTAGCGGGGTGGGGGGATTGGTGGTTGTCATTCTCCCTGCTCTCTGGCTCAGGGTTGTTTGTTTGTTTTTTTCTCTCTGCTCTACTTTTGTTTGCTGTTTTGGAATTTGACTGTGTCAGTCCACGGGTGGTAAGACACTATCACATGTTATATTTTGTCTTGTTTTAATTACTTAGTAGTAGTAGTATTGCTAGCATCACTGTAAGTTTCATTTATATTATTAAATAGTTCTTGTCTCAACTTTTATGAGCTTCCCTTGTTTTTTCCTCTGACCCTTCTCCACTGGGGGAGGGGTTTGGGAGATGATAAATGACTGAATGGTACTTAATTGCCAGATGATAAGGCTAAACCACGACACTTGGAAAACCAACAACCTGTCTGTAGGGAACAGAAATAGAGGAAAATTACTGTAGACAAATGAATAGACTTTAGGTTGTTGTGATCTATACAATTAGTGTCACTTCCTACCTGTTTATCTCATGAGCAGGTAGTGAAGGTTTTTAGTGCTCCTTCAGCTTGAATAATGAAGCAGAATGAAAAACAATTTTCTTTGAGCTTCTCAAAATCTTTTCAAGATTCTGCCTCTTCAGTAGAGTTAAGTCTGGCCTCTCACTGGGGGAAGAGAGTGGATCCCAGAAGTAATATAATTATTCAACACGTGGGGGAGTCCCCATGATGTCAATACTGACAGAAATGCTTCCACTTCTTGTGGCCTATATTTCACCTCTTCACTGTAACTAATATAGCTTTAGGCCTGGAAATGCTTGCGTACCTCATGAGTAAAAATATGTGAAGTGATTTCACTGATTTTCTTGGGAATACTCTTAAGTGGGAAGTTACTCATGCAATTGAGTAACCTTACAGTTTGGGGGTCTAATTTCACACTTTAATGAATAACTAACCTGATTATGTCATTTTCTTCTTCCCATATTTGAACATTTTTCTAGAGTTGTGTTATTGCATAGGCTATGAGCTGGTTACATCATGCTTGTGTGTTAAGGAAGACTTGATGATTTAGCATGATTTTTAAATTCAGAAAGCAAGCAAGAAAAGGTGTTTAGTATTTTTTCTGTTGTGAGGGTCTCCATAGGACCAGTTTTCCAAACCCCATTGCTTCCGAGTACCCCAGGTCCTTTGCCCAAGAGTGTTTTTTGGTGAAGATTTTTCAGTATGTAGACAAGGGATTCTACTTTTAGAAATAGCTTTTTTCCCAGTGTTTTATTTAAGTGTGAAGAGGGTTTGTAAGGATTTTCTGGGAAAAGTAGCACTAGGGAATATAGTTGGTCAAGAAACCAAATGGAGAAATGTGCTGTGGAGGCATGCTAGATATTAAGTAAAGCTTATTTATTTATCACCTTATGTTACCTTTACCTTCAAAGTCGTCTGGTCTAATCCCTTTCATTTTATAATCATAGATGTTTGGCTTGCTGCATTGCTTTGATCTGGGGTGCAATTTAATTTTTTGACCTACTGAGCCTTTTGTGTTTTCACAATACTTGTTTGTTAAATGTTTGACTTAAATGCATGTTCTAGGGAAGATATCCAAACCCCAGACTCTTTTGTGATTAACAAAATTCAAAGCACAGTAAACCAACATATGTCTCTCTTTCGAAGTGATCTATGTAGCTGGTGGAGATTCTGGCCATCTGTCATTTAATACTCGCCAAGTGCCAGCTGCAACTGTGGCACTGGTTCAGTAGCCTTCAGTGCAGGACCTGCTGTGGACAGCTTTGCAGTCATATCTCAGGTCAGAGTTGGGACTTGCTGCCGTGAAACACAGGAGGGATGAAACACAGAATCTTTCAGTAAACCTTTTGAGCAACCTGGTCTAGTAGAAGGTGTCCCTGCCCATGACAGGGGGGTTGGAACTAGATGATCTTTAAGGTCCCTTCCAACCCAAACCATTCAGTGATTCTATGATTTTGTCTGCATCATCATTACAGAGACAGCTGGAAGGTCAATGTCTTGGAAGGTCAAAATCTTCATTAAAATATCATGTTTCTGAACATGTGAAGTTCTGCCTTGTCCATTCATATGCATGTTAAGAGTGTCAGTGCTGGATATGAGCTGCATAGAAATTGTTTTGCTCCTTTCCTAGACTGCAGAAACAGTTTAGTTGACATCACGAAGTTTTACATTATTTAATAATAAAAAAAGATTGCTTCAACTTGCAAAATCAGATGTAAAGAGTTTTATCACACAATGTGACAAGGTATACAGCTCTTGTGATAAGTTTTAGAATATTTTCTCATTCAAAACAAATGTCTATGTATCCCAGAGAGCTCTCTCCGCTGGAGCAGGTAGCAATTTTTGACAGCTATTTTTCTTTTAACAAATATCCATTTGTCCATCAGGCCTTAGGTAAAAGCATTCTAGGTGTAGCAAAGAGTATTTACAAAAACTAATCTTGAGAGATCCCTTTACAAATAATGGTGAGTTGCTTTGAATTGATTTTTAAGTTTGACTTATCTCCATGATCTTTCTCTAAAATATGATGGCATCTAAACTCTTTGCAAATGCCCTATTCACCTTTCAAAAGATTTTCACTGGTCTATGTAGTTAGAGTGCCTAACAACCTAAAAAAACCCATCTAGGGTTTGGAAATCTGGCTTCATGCCATTGAGGTGTCATTCTGCCATTTCAGACATTATTGCTCCAGCCCATGAGCTAAATGGGAATATCTTCTACACCTCTTCACTATTTGCATAAATCTTCATAGGGTCCTGCTTTTATTCTGTGTCAAAGTGGGATGGCTTGTTGAAATGTCAGTTTTGGAAAACAATTAATTTCATTTAGGTTTAGTTTTAGCCATATTTATTATTATATAGTATAGTTGGCACGAAATCATACAAATTACATTTCCTGGTCCACCAGCAGCAAAGCTTGCATATATATTTATGGCAGATTTGGCTACAATCTCCTGAAAGGCAAGTGCAAAGATCTGTTAAACCTAGTTGAAATATTTCAGTCATTGTTCTGGCTTACAAAAGCAAAACTCTTCATGGTTCATGGTGCAAAGGATTTCACAATAATCTTGGAGTTGGCATCCTTTCATGGTTTCAGAGGCCTCACAAGAATCCCAAGTGAATGCTTGACTGTGAGACACTGACTTACTCTTTCAGCAGTTCCATATCATAGAGGGGCTTTAAACAGCTCATGGTAAGAATTCGTCTCAGAGTTTCTTAACATCAGTAGTCCAAGATCTAGTTTCTAAGCTGTCTGGGGAAAAAAAAATCCCCATTTCACTACTGAAACATCTTTACCAAAAGCCAGTCAGATGGGTGGAAGAGTCATGGGTCATGACTTAACTGAGTCTTCTGAAAGGAAATATAGAGTCCAGCAGGATCTGAGTGACAGGTAGAAAATTGTGTCTTAGAAAAAAGAAATGATGAGGCGTATTTTAGCTGAAGAATTTTAAACCTATGAAATGTATTTTTATGACTTTTCATTCATAGCTAATTTTAAACACAGCTAATAGTTACACTCAAGTGTGCAAGGTTTGCTGAAGCACTTGAAATTATCTTAGTGTCTCAAAGTGTTTGAATAGTGGTGTTTTAAGTCCCTGATCTGAAGTTAGATGCCAGGGACTCAGATACCTAATTGACCTAAATGGATGCAAACTAATGTACCCACATTATTTCATCCTGTGAGAGTCTTGCCCTGTAACTTAATGAAGTGTTTAACTTCTGGGTTTTGTCGGCCCATAAACATGTAAATGACCATAATCTGATCTGTAGCAAACCTCTACCTCTGATCAGCAAAATTTAATAACAATATTTTCTTCTGGGAATAATGACCATAAAATCTAGCTCCTGTGTAGCCTTTTTAAAGGCTACAATTCCTACTAATTCCTACCAGGCTTAAAGAACAATTTTCATTTTATATGGCCAGTATAATTTCATACTCCGAAGTAGCTATTTCTATATCTATAGCTACATGTGTACATTACAAATTCACATAAACATGTTAAGTGCAGTAAGTTGAATTCAAACAGATTGATATAGAAGTGCAGCATTCAGGTGAGATATAAATAGTCCTGCAGCATTATTAATAGATGTTGAGTTCTCTGGTTTTCAGTTTTGCAGTTTGCATTTCTCTGAAATGTTGGTAAAATGCAGGTGTCCTTTTTGAAAGAATGAGGTCTTTGTTCTGCAAAACTGGTCATTTCTGGGGATAAATGCATGGGGAGTAATGTATATTAACTCATCTGTAAGAGTCTGATACAAAACCTACTGAAATTAAGTTATTATACACAACTCTGTATTCTGTTAGGAATTTGTTTACTTATTTAATCCCTTTATCGTTCAAGACTGTGAGGTGAAGAGTGGTGAGGCAGGTAGAAAGCATAGATTTCTCTTCCCATTTCTTCCATCTTCTTTTCTTTCAGTTATTCTCATACCTGTTGATCAGGTTCAACAAAATTTGTCATGGGGTAAAACATTAAGAACAATTCTTTCCACAAGTCTTGAAGGACATTATTTTGTGGTATGAATAGAGGAAAGATACTTCCATGTATAGGATGTGCTCAACCCTTGTAGACTGAGCTGGCTAATCAATGTGCAGATGCTGGTTGGTCAGTTTGCACAACTTACTTTGGACCAACCTTCTCAATAGTTGGTGGATATAGATAGAGGTTCTGCAAAACAGTAAATTTATATTTCAATTAAGGCCTTCATTGAGCCTTTAAACATATGCTTTTCTCTCCATTGAAAGGTTTGGGTCCAATCCACTTCAGAGAATTTTATAAGGAGCCTTTATTTCCTGCGACCTAAGTTTGCAGAGGACACTAAGTTGGGTGGAAGTGTTGATCTGCTGGAGGGTAGGAGAGCCCTGCAGAGGGACCTGGACAGGCTGGATCCATGAGCTGAGGCCAAGTGCCGGGTCCAGCATTTCGGTCACAACAACCCCAGGCAGCGCTACAGGCCTGGGGACAAGTGGCTGGAAAGCTGTCAGGCAGAAAAGGACCTGGGGGTGTTGGTCAACGGTGGCTGAATCTGGGCCAGCAGTGTGCCCAGGTGACCAAGAAGGCCAGTGGCATCCTGGCCTGTATCAGGGACAGGGTGGTCAGCAGGAGTGGGGAAGTGATTGTGCCCCTGTACTCGGCACTGATGAGGCCGCACCCCGAGCACTGTGTTCAGTTTTGGGCCCCTCACTCCAAGAAGGACACAGAGATGCTGGAGCGTGTCCAGAGAAGGGTGACAAAGCTGGTGAAGGGTCTGGAGAACAAGTGTGATGAGGAGCGGCTGAGGAAGCTGGGGGTGTTTATCCTGAAGAAGAGGAGGCTGAGAGGAGACCTGATCGCTCTCTACAGACCCCTGAAAGGCTGGTCTGTTCTCACGGGTAACTGGTGACAGGACAAGAGGAAATGGCCTCAAGTTGCATCAGGGGAGGTTTAGATTAGATATTAGGAAAAACTTCTTCACTGAAAGAGTGGTCAGGCACTGGAACAGGGTGGAAGAGGTGGGAGTCACTATCCCTGAAGGTGTTCAAGGAACGTGTAGAGGTGACGCTTGAGGCCATGGTCTAGTGGGCACGGTGGTGTTGGGTTGATGGTTGGACGGGATGATCTTATAGTTCTTTTCCAACTTTAGTGATCCTGTGATTCTGTGACAAAAGTATCTCTCAGTGTGTATGATATATAGTGTCAAATACATTTTAATGTCATAGCAATCTGGACTAGTACAATGAATTAATTAAAATCCTTTGAATCAGAACACTTGGATGAGGGGAAGTGGGCTGGATGATCTAATATGTGATCCTAGTTTGTAAACATTATTATAAAAGATACCTGCAAAAGCACAGCACTTAATGAAACGAGTTTTTAAGAAAAGAGGAGTGCAATGAAGAATGTAACTAATGTATCACAGATTATTCATAAACACTTTGAGTCAACTGATTTTTCACCCATCCATCATGAGTGCAGCCCTCATCCTTAATAGTCTGAAATTTTCCATAAATACAACTTTTTTTTTTTTATTTTACCCAGGTCCTCCACAATTTGTCACTCTATATTTCATTCTTCTTGCCGTAACAATTGTTCCCTCCATGATGACTGTAGGATGCTACCATAACATTTCATCAGGTTTTTCTTAACAAAGAAATATGACTTGCCAGTAAAGGTCTCTGTTGGAAACAGAAATGGAACTCAGCATTATCAAACACAACAGAATCCAGAGGCATTGCTGGAGACTGAGCTTCTTGACTCTGCCCCTTCAAAATTACTTAGGCAACGACCTTAAGCCTTTAAGATCCCATGTTTTCTTCTTTCCAGGCAGCTAGGGCAATCGTCCAGAATTCTTAGCAGCTAGAAATTTTGTCTGCTCTAATCTCTGACTGTGCAGTGTTAACTTTTCCAGTCTAAAATAAAATGTGGCTGTTTGCTTTTGAATTCCCTCCTTTTCCATACACAAGCCACCTCCTAAAATGCAGTCTTGAAAATAATCATGAACCATTGGAAATGCAGGTCTTGTATTTACATATATAGTCCATTTTCTTATTTTTTAAATATAAAGAATAATATGAAGATTCTAACTGGTCTAATCATTCAAAGAGCAAAACTATTTCAATTTACCATGAAAGAAAATGCTTTGGCACTCTTTAGGCCATTATAACAGCAAACTACCATGATGACATAGTGCATTGATAGGCAGATAATGAAGCAGTGAAAACATCTGATAATTGAACCTCTCTGAATCATGGTACAAAGGCATACAGGCATCATGTGGTTTTCCTCAAGATCTGAAAAAGAAAAAAGGAAAAGAATTGGCATTGCAGTCTTGACACACTTATTTTAGTCAGTAAATATTTCTAACACAGTAGTTTTTCAAAAAGTTTCAGCCAGCTCTTGGAAGCACACTGCAGAAATTTGATATTCAAATTTTTGCTTCCTATGGGTAAATGAAGCTAGTAATTGAAATGTAAACCTTTTGTCATGTAGGATTTTCCAGGTTTTAAGGCAAGAGGCTGTTCCATTATTCCAGGATAATAACCCTGAGGAGAAAGCCACAACAGTCTGTCTGCAAATCTGCAAGATACTTAATGCTATAAAATGTACTTGCTACTTCAGACTGCCACTAGGTTTCTTGGGACATATTTTTCCTAATAAAAATAAATCTCTCTGAATCTTAAGAGAGTTTAAAATATGATAACAAGTGGAGGGGATGTTTAGGATTTTACACCTGTGGAACTGCTGCCTGTGGAACTAATGACATTCCCACAAATGAAGTCTTAGGTTTAAGAGGGGGATCTTCACAGTGTTTTTCCTGAAGTCTATCTGGGATCTTTGGCCTTTCAGTCCTTGCTGATTACTATTTCTGCAGTTATTTTAGCAACACTGAACAAGGCGATTGGATCCATAAACTGTAATTAAATCAAACTTTTTAATGGATGATTTTTATGTTTCCAAGTGGTCTGAAATTACGGACTTAGTGGAATTAGACCGCACAGGACAACAGCATTAGTGGGAGTTCACTGGTGCAATACTTAAAAATGGTCTTTGTTGCTGTAATATTCAGCTAAAAATAATATTACCAACATTTTGGGGGGAAGAAGCACACATTACACACATCAGAATCTCTCATTGCTGAAATGTTTGGTTTATATAATGAGGAATACAGTTTTAACATAGCTCAAGCAGATTAGATGTGTTTTCTTAAGGGGTCTTTCTCCATTTTTCCCTATTATACATATATCAGAAATTAGTCTGATCATAGGCATGTCTCAGAAAAGCACATCTGCAGCGTTTTCATTATAGATCACCTGACAGTAACACTTTTTTATTATTTTTGCCAAGTTAGGTTTTAAATATTTTTATATAATAAATATGCATGTAACATACCCTTTCTTATATCCCAAGCTGTCATTTTTAAATCCCGAGAGATCACTGCAAAGATGATCTCCCTTATATTCTTTCCTCTTTCCCAATTTCATTCAATACCCGACATCTATTCAGTCCTTATCCCTAAAAATTTTTCTTTCATCACTGACTGAACATACTTATCACATGTCTATGTATACGCCTAACATATGTCCTAACAGGTATGTAATGAAAGAAGGTGTGCCTATGTATGCACTTCGTATACACTGCGTGAATTACTGCACAGGTGCTGTGTTCAGCCTTTATAAAAGAAACAATTTCATAGATAATCAAATGAAATGGTTGTCAGGAAGGAAAAGGTATACTGGCATGAAATGGGGAGTATAGGCATTAATAATGTGAGGAAAACTTCTGGACAGAATTTTAGTGCCCTCTGTATGGTGGTAAACACACTGATTTCTTGTTGGAAGCAGATTATGAATTTGATTCCATGCATGCAGCCCCCAGGATGTAAAATGCTCATTCCTGTGGGAGGGGAAAATGGGCTTGAACCTCAAGCTGCAGACAGAGGATTGGGTATCTTGCAGCATTTACTGAATGCACTTTGCTATAGCTTTTCAAAGGCTGTGCCTTTTTCTTTTGGTTTTGCTCTTTTATTTTTTTAATGAAGATTTCAGACTAAAGAAAGAAACAGATTAGGCTCATGGCCATTCTGTCCAGGAACACTCAGGTTTTGGGAAACAGGCTTATGTTACCAACCGTAGAATTGGTCTGAGAATTGTGTATGCCAAAATCTGCCAAAAATTTGCTGAATCTTTACTCATTTTTAAAGCTGTGCACAGCAGATGAAAAGAAAATATAAAACTCACATGAGTATAGGAAGATGCACTTTACTAAAATTTCTCCTGGAAGAAAAGGAAGTTTACTTATATTTTTAAAATATAGCTTCATATTTATTCATAAAGATGCCTATATAAAGCTTAAAAATGTTGTGATCTGTGTAATTCGCATCCAAGTAAAAGATACCTGTGAATGCTGTGCCTAATCATAGGTGAAACTTACTCCTTTCATCATACACAGACTCTTCATGAGCCTCCTCAGCCACCACTCCACAATATGTCTTTTAGAGGGAAACTTATTTTGAAACCAGGGAAATTATAATTACAAATAAACCCCTGTACCTTTCTATTTATAAGAAAATAGTGTTTTTAAATGTCCAGTTTAAAATTATCAGCTTATTTTCCCATAGATTGTTTCAGTTTCAAAAAGAAATTGCCCTTCCCTTATCATTTCCAGTCCACTGTTCTCCACCCTTTGGTTCCTCCATTTTTTCCATATATCAGACAGCATTTCATGGTTGAAAATCTAATTCAATGGCAAAAAAAGACAAATATGAACAATGTTAGCTCTCATATCTCTAAGCATCCAGTAATTCATATACATCAACAACATACATGGTGTTCTGTATGAAAAAGAAGTAATGGAACAGTCACATCGAAGTTGGTTAAGAGACCTCAGAGTTAAGGATATGAAAAAAATCTGTGTAAATTGTTTTTCTGTCCCTCACCGTTAAGCATCTTTATTTTTGAGTAAAAACAACTGATGTTCTAGTGGACTGGAAGAGTCCCAGTAAACAGACCGAGGGAAATATTTACTGTAGAGATCTGTAGAAGAGTGCCAGAGCTGAGAACAAATGGACAGGTAAGTCTGAGAAAGGTACAGCAGTAAAATATCCAGGTTTATGACCCAAATGCCTTGACCTTCTGCTAAAACTTGGAAATGCTTTACAGAAATAAAAAATTTAAAAGCGGATTAAGTGTCTGGGGACACTGTGCAGGATTAATTCCTTTTCCCTGGACCCATTATGTCTTCCAAAATATAGCCAATATTTTTCTGTTTTCTCTGAAAGGCAAAGGTAGTCCCTGCTTTTTTTAACAAGACCATTTTTCCTCTCTTTCCCGTTCTGCTTATCGAGTATGAGCTTCGCCCTTCCAGCTGCCCTGTGAATGTGGGGTATGGACAGACTATGCAAAACACAATGTTCTGAATTTAACAAAAAACCCATATAGCAATTCACATAGCTTATTCATGCAAGCTGCATGGAAGTCCTGCACTTACTGCAACTTTAACAACAATAATTATTAACATTTAGATCCTCAGTGTTAGCTGTTCTTCTAGCAGACTGAAATTTAACCACTTTTTAGGAATGCTGTTTTTCTTCAGTGGATGGGCTTAATTTCTTTGACAAACGTCAGTGTTTGTAAGACATAAAACCTGAATGTAGATCATACATAGATGCCGCCTGTACACAGCAGAAAGCCCACCAGACCAGCCATTTGAACTCACCTTGAGATCAGCTGGATCACACGTCTCAGATACTCATTATGAGATTCCAGTAACATAAAGTTCCTGATCTTCACTGCTGCTGGTGTGTCCTGATAGCAAACTATGGCTCACTGCATTTTACAAGCACTCCGAAAGGGAGGTTCATGCAGATAGCGAGAAAGGGGAAAGCTACTGCTTTCCACCCTAGAGGGTGGTTTTCCAGGAAATGCCTGTTCTCTTGGGGTTTGACATGGGTCTTCTCTGACAGCCAACCATCACAGCACAGGTATGCGGATGCCCTGCTGCTTTCTTGGCAATCCACAGGACTTTGTGGCACGGCCGGTCTTTAATTATGGACACCAGAGTAAGGCATTCTGGTGAAGGCTGAACTCCCCAAGTTATATGGAAAGAACCATGAATGATTGTGAATTAAAAATGTAAGCAGCTATCATAGTATTTTTGATCTGTTAAATGTGTACTCAGCATTTCCTGCTGCTGCTGCACAACTACTAATTCTGCAGCAGTGCCAAAACAGCATGGCTGTCCTTTGGCTATAAAGACATCTTCAAAATACAGAGAAGTCTCTCTCAGACGTGCAGTGCTTTTGAAAAATGAATTCTACTGCCTGTAGTTATAGCTGAACTTTTCTGTCTGCTATGTCACTTCTGCCAACCTCTTGGCCTTAATAACTGCCACTTCTGTACCTCAAAGTATGACAGAGAAGAGACCATTCTAACAGAAATATTACTTTATTTCTCTCCATTGTTAAAAATTTCCAAAGTCTGTAAGTGAACCAAAAAAGTGTTTACAGACAGATTCTGCACTGAACCGTGTAACCTTTGTAAACAGCATCCAAAAAACTTCAGAGCCTATCATTTGCTTAGCTAGGATATTTCGGCGGAGGTCAAGAAATCGCACTGATATGTGGAGTAAAGCTGCTAGTAGTTGTACGTATGCTGGACTAGCGTATGCACAAGATAATGCACATTTTTTATTTGAATCATTCTTATACCCTGGATTAGGCCTCTTAGAGGTGATGTGCCCTGTCTAAATTAAGGCAGACATAAATTACAGTCACCTTGACGCTTTGTCATTACAGTCTACAATCTGGACTGGATCTAAACTCAAAGGAAACTCAGATGAAGAGTTCATCAAGCTAGCACATGGGAAATGTGGGTCTAGGTCCTTGTTCTGACATATTAAATGTCAGTCCATAAATCTGTTCCTCACTGTGTCTTTATTTCTTTATTTGTAAAACTGGGATTTCTCTTGTGGAATGCTTTGAGATCGAGGGATGATACACAGTATTTAGACTGAGGTAACTAATTATTACTAGCTTAATTATAACAGCTCTGGAATGCTTGTCCAAAGACTAGAAACGGAATGATATTTGGCCTGTTATTCTGTCCTGAAAACTTGTGATCTTTACTTACTATCAAATGAGAAATCCAGGTTAGGACCTAGCTGTCACATAGTGGTTGTGATAATTTTCAACTACTGTGTCTGACTCATAAAATTCTGGTGAAAAATATATGGCAGTGTATTTATATGAGTTCTAATCAAAAGCTTCACTTACAACTTATGTCACTTCTGTATGAGGTATATTAATTTCAAAGTCTTTATATAATATTCATGCCATTAGGAATTATAAAGGGAATGGACATCAGTATTATTTAAATTGTTGTGTTTTTCTCTGCTGTGCCTCTGTGGGAATGCTGAGTGCCACACAAGAGCTATAATTGAGAAATCCCTTGCTCTCTGTGACTCTGATTGCTAATATAATTGGAATCATTTGCATTTTTATGAACATACTATTCTGTCTTCAGGCATCCATGACAGTGCTTGATGTTTTGAAGATCATTTGGAAAGACACACAGAAATTATTTGCTTTTAGTATAATAGGTCTTGACTTGCAAGCAAAACCAAATTATTTGGGGCCAAAGGAAATACAAAAGGGTCATACGTATCTGAAGAAGGAGCTGTTGGTAAACAATATCTCCAGAAATCAATTTCTCCTCAAATGCCTGCAAAGACACTTACTAAAACCTCCTCTTGAAGACACACTGAGACACACTTCTTGCCATCTTACCAGGCAAAGAAATTGCTGTTAGGGTTCGAACCTTCAATAACAGCAGGTCACGTCATCTCTCTATTCTCCCTGTAAATGCCTATTATAGACCTGGTTGATTTTTTCACTCTGGGGGCATGAGGTTCTGACTATGGGGCCTCCAGCTGGTTCGAATACATGCTTAGTCTCTGGCATGCTAGAATCAATGCATAAGTGTACCACATTCTAGTGGTCATTCCCTATTGTCAAGAAAGCCACTTTTTGAGAAAACAGCAGATGCAGCTCTGGTACCCCTTTCGCCCTAGTAAATTCGCAGCTCTGTAATTAGCATATGTTAATCATTAAACTTGGGGGAAGTTTTATCATCATGATTAAGTGCTCAAATATGGTTCTCCATTATCCTGCAATCTGTACAAATACTAAGGAAACGCATGTGTAAATGAAAATGACACACCTCTGACTAACATTCAGCAGAACTTAATGCTAAATGGGTTTTTTAAATTTATTTTTTCAGTTTCATAATGGCGGAAATTTACCACCTTGGAGCCTGTGAAATACCAGGGTCAAAACTACCAGTGTAGATCAGCTGGCACATGTCTAGCATCTTAAAAGATAACATTAGAGATAAAAATGCCCAGATGTGCCCAGTGATCAGAGATCCTCTCACAAATGAGACCTGTGACTCAAGATATTTCAGCCATCAGTTGACCACAGATTCAGAAATATTTATTCTGGTGAAATTATTTTTTGTGCATAATCCTAGTAATTTCTGCTGTGCCCCCCTCTTTCTCTAAACTGAGGAGAGAAGCTAAGGCCTCGAGAATTTAGAAAGAACTTCACTTCTAGTACTGACTCAGGTCTTTCTAAATGACACGTGTGTCCCAAGTGAATGACTTAATCATACTGCTTTGAACAAGGTAACTTGTGAATGAAGCGTATAGATTACAGAGAATTAGTTAATTGAACTGCAGTGTCTAAATGCTGCTTCCTGATGTTTTTATTCCATTAAATTTCTCTATCACATATGATCACATTGATTTCAGTTGGACTAGTTAGGCAGCATGACACCACTCAGTGAGGCAGGTTGGATTGGGTCCAGAGTCATTTAGCAAAGGAGATGAATGCTTCCAACGTTGGTATGTGAGTATGTGTTATATACTCTTCATATACAGGTTTTATTATCAAGTACTGCTGTATAATTTCTATTATGCACATTCTTACTTGTACTATAGGCTTGTATTAAATACATCTAGAGAGATGACCCAAAAAAATGTCATTAAAATGATCATCTGGAGATATATTTAACATTCAATGCAAGAATCAATATGTAGCTTTTATAATAGTGTATTTTAAGAGTGAAAACATTTTAAACCCCCCATTTATTTGTTTAGATAAAAGATATTTTCTATGTACACTATTAAAAAACTGTACTCATATTTCTGAGTGTCATTTTTACCTGTTTCAGCTTGAAGTATTGTTAACAGCAACGACAGTTTATAGAATTTAAAACCTTTCCTACTTGTGTTTATTTCTCATGTTACCTTATTTGGGAGTCTGTAATATACACATTGCTGAATAGTAATTTCATCTAATTCTGTGAGTTTTGTGCTGAAAATATACTAGTTATAGACTTGTATGTGTTAGCATTCCTCCAAAAAGAAACAAATCCTGTAACTCACATTTACATAACATATTGCATATAGCGTGTTTGTATTTAATGAAAGTTTTTCTGCCAAAGCAAGTGTTGGGAGAATCCTAATAAACAGAACATAGTAAGATTGTTATAAAATCCCTTAAATATTTTTAAATGGTCCAATAATATTGAATGAATATTTTCTTGAATTCTCTTACATGTTCTGAGTTCTGTTAAAGGCTTGGCATTGGAACCCAATCATTTGAGGAAAAAAAGGAAATTCCTCAAGACTTCTAATATGACATTAACTACTTTATTGTGGACCTTCTGCTAAACATAACCAGTTTGTGTGGTGTGTAATTGAACCAAATTTAACATTGAGGTCTCTTCCAACCCAAACCATTCTATGATTCTATGATTCCATGATTCTGCCTATAAAATAAACCTAGAGAAGCCAGGATGGACAAGCCCATCAACAATCTACAGACATACAAGTCTTAAGATACTGGCATTATTCATCTTGTTCTGCAGTGGGTACTGGTATAATATGAAACAGTTTGAGGTTGGAATGAATCCTTATGTAGGCAAGAATGCTACTTTTATGTGTTTTACACAACTCTTCTTTCTAGAGACTGGAAATAGGGTTTGATTGTTCACATTGGAGTGAGGAAAAATGCACAAATCGCCTGGTTTGTTTTTACTCTGAAGAGCTAAATTTTCTTTTAGAACTCACGGACATTTCTTTGTTCCTACAACATGTGTTCAAACTTTGTTTGGTGAGAGAGCAGCTACATATTACTGTTTTAAATTCTTGAGATAGGCTGCAAAATGTATTCCAAATTATTCTTCTGAAACAGTATGGCTTATTTCTCTCTCCTGTGTGGGGTGGTCAGGCTTGTTATGAAAATCCAAGTACAACCAAAGAAAGGTTGTTTCCGTTAGTAGGTAACAATGACCATGCTAAACTTTCTGACCATGATAAATCCCTTCCTGTCAGGCCACAGCTCAGTTTACAGTTCTGTTTTTGTTGGAAACAGTAGTGCAGTTTTGAGGTACATTTCCCAACTATCCCCTTTTTCCATGTGTTGTTTTGTTTCACATGGTGCGTAGGGGATTTCTGAACCAGACTCCTTTTGGGGGAGAATGAACCTGTTGCTCTTCTCCAGATGAACACCAGATATTCTCCAACCCCTTCTGGGCCTGAACCTTATAAATGGTCCTCATGACAGGTTAAATTAATGTAATTTGGGTATTACATTACATTGGGATTTCCTGTACGGAAAACCAGCTTAAATGTACACAAGAAAAGCCCATAATGCAAATGTAGGGGGTTTAGCAAAAACTTTGATTTAGTAGCCTGTTGGGCTGGATTTATTGGCCTGTTGGGCCACATTACATGCTCATATAGACAAAACCAGAGCATCTGAATGCTGGTGTTCAAATGCAGAGGCTTGTATCTTGCTACTGAGCATACAGCGGTTTGGTGCTTGCATTGAAGCTTAGCCTGCTGAAGTCAGACGCTTACCTTGCTGTGTCCATTGACTTTTAAGATTTGGCTGCATCAGACTTACAAAAACAGGTTGCATGACTGTGAATCAGCAACATTTATTATCTTTACCTCTCTCACAGAGGAACTCCAAATCATGATTAATCAAAAATTCATGTATATACTAAGCACTTTCAGGATAAATGTCCTAAGACAATTAACTTCTGAGCAACTATAACCAAGTGCATTGGTTCATCTATAGTGGAGAAGTCTTCAAGAATGTAGTAGACTAAATGACACATTATTTTTTTCTGCTAATTTTATTACAGCATTGTTCTTCATGCCATACATAATTAAAGGTCTGCCATCATCTCCATTATGAACCTCTATTTTTGCTGGTTTATAACTTTGCCTATAATTTACTCTGAAAGGGAGGCTGCAATATGGGATCTTGTCACAATCATGGGTTCTTCTTGCACTGACTAAAAATAAAAACTTAGTTTTTCAGGAGTGATTAATCAATTGCACCCTTCTGGTTTAATCTGTTAGAAGACTTATGAATCTCCAAGGGTGGTTGGAAGAATCTGTCTTTTCTACAAAACAAGCCTTATTGGGCACCCATTTCAAAGCTGTTGTCTAATGAACAGTGTAACTTTATCCTTTTTTGAAACAAAGGAGTCACCAGAAATACAGTATTTGGTGTCAGATGCTCACTGTAATGTTCTGATACATAGAACCCTTTTCTTTCCAAGTAGAATTTGACATCATTGGCTTCTTATCATCTGGTGTTTAAAACCAAGAAAAATGTCTGAGGGAACATATGGAACAGGACAGGTGTAGCAGATAATTTTAATACAAAATACTAGTATTTCATACTTATGCTGCACATATGAATATACAGATTAAAGATTTCCTAAATGAATACTGACACAAGCTGCTAGAAATATTATGAAGATGCAGTGTGGCTATTTTATGGTTGTTTCTTGCAAAACTACTGAATTTGTAATGGCCTATTGTGAAGCCTTATAATGATCCGACGGAAATTCAACTGGTCCTTCTAGGCCCATTTTTGACATTCTTTGGCAATGAAATCTGAAACTATTATGCAAAGGACACAATCTACCATCTCTTATGATCATGACAAAGCTATAAAATGTCCATTCTTTTGTAGATCATGACATTTTTAAATGCTTCTGATTTTACTAGCTCTTTTCTCTTACTGTGTTTATCCTACCATATCTTAGTAACACTATGCCATTGTTTTATATCACAGCTCCAAGTCATCCCTTTTCTTACAGAAATTGAATTGGATCCAAGATAAGGGTATTCCTATTCTTTCAAGAGATTGAGAGGGCCAGCTCAACTTTACGCTTCTTTGTAAATCTATTCAGATTCTTCATTATCCTTCGGTGTCAAATCAGAAGTTTTCCTAAAATATCTGGGCCACAGTGGATCACAAGTGATCACAGCTATGGCCACAAATATTGTCCATGAAGGTAAGTGATGGTAAAGTAGTGAATATTGTAAGGAAAAGATGAGGAAATAGGAGGAAGAGGGAAGGGAACCTGTATTGTTCTCTAGTCCTGTCTGCGACTGAGTGAAGAAAATTCATGTGTCTCTGGGCGATCTCACTGCATTGCCTAGCTCTGGCATAAGCTGATATGCTGCACAGGATGACGTGTTGCGAGGGGGACAGGTACACCAGGCAAAGAAGCATCAGTTAAGCAAAGTATGTATTTGGAACAGAACTTGCTGCTGTTGATTCAACTAAGCACTTGAGGATGTGTCTGGGTCACCCAGTTCTGAGCTGTAGGTACGTATGTGTTCAACATTCACCACACATTTTCCTGAATATCTGGGGCATTTTTACAAGGATCTTGAGCATTTATGGCCTAAGATCTGCTTAAATGTTTTTTTGAGTTGGTGTTGTGGTTTAAGTCCAGCTAGCAAAATACCACGAAGCTGATCTCAGAGATACGCCCTCCCATCCTCCGGTGGAGGGGGAGAATCAG
>NW_010237005.1:0-4541 GCF_000690775.1 Eurypyga helias
GGGCGCTCCCAGCTGCGCAGTTCGCCATGGAAACGGCAGATTCCTGCCACTCGGGACTATGGAAATGCCGGTGACTTGATGGCACGGTGGACCTCCAGTGCACCCTAAAGCTTCACAGCAATAGAGCTCCCTACCTCGAGGGACTGCTTTGTGTAACTTCCATAAACCTAGCATTTTGTAAATCCTATGGAAGTCGGTGGAATACTGTCTACAGAGTGCTTCTATTCCTGAAGAAAGGAATATAAGTACAATTAAATCAGAGGTTACAGGGTAGAGAGTGGCCTCAAGCAGTCCTTCCCACAGTCCTAAGTTAGGAGCACCTTCACGCACTTCAGGTTGGTGACAGTCTCGCTGAAAGTCGCCAGGATTGGGATTCTGTGTCCCTGCAGACAACACCTTTCAGTATCTTTAGAGCCTTAACATACAAAAGCTGCTGTTTAAGCCTAATGTTTCTCGTCTTCCCCACAAGGCAGGGAGAACGCAGGTTTTCCTGTTTGCCTTCATTGTTCCTCAGAAGGCAGACCCAAGGGAAGCGTGACTCATCCCTGTGTAACACGTTATTTCCCCATAATAATTCACAAAGAGAAGAATTTAAAAAAAACAACCCAAAACTCGCAGATGCGTGGAGCATGTTTTCAGTATGCACAACTTTATTCTCTAGTTAATGAATGCCATTACTTTTAAAATGCAGCTTTTTAAAAGGGTAGAAAACTTAAAATATGTGTCCAAATTTAATACCTGACATACGAAGACGGAATAGTAATACTCAAAATGCATACAAAAATACCACCGCTTCATCCTACTGGAAGAAGATAAGCACACCTAGTTGTGTTACTTAGGAATGTTTGAGTTAGTACAAAGTTGTCTTGAGTTTTAGCTTCATTGCAAAATCCACTCTTTTGGGACCCTTCATTTTGCTGGATACATAGGAAACAATGAAGCGCATACCCTCTGGAGTGCTGAGAAAGGTATTGGAATGCCTTCGGCACGTTACTGTTCTGTGTAACTGTAGGCTTTGTGAAATGCTGTTTTTCAGGAAAAGTTGAATGTTTTGTGTCCGTTCACTTAAATACAACCATGCCTTGAAGAAATAAGCTGGGTAAGAATAAGTGCATTGCATCATATTTTATCACAATCAATTCCAGCTGATATGTCATATTTGGAAAGGAAACTGGAGGACTGTTGACCATTTAATTGCTCTTTCTAAATATTTGTATGGGTAGGAACTGGAGAAGGTTCAGAAAGTAGCATAAGCACGCTTTTCTGCCAAGTAAGAATCCCTCTTCAACCTTCACGGTGCAGATGTTCCCTTTTCCATAGTATGTGTCCTGCATATAATTTAGCGGAAAGCTCACGTATCAGTCCCAGGTAGAATATTTTACTTTTTACATAAAATGTACATCAACTTTAGAAAAGCACTACAGCTGCTCAGAAACATGTTACTGGCCTTGTCCTTCCTCCCCATTTGCTGTGTGCACTGGCAGCGGTGCCGTACGTTCTGGTCACCACCAGCTTTATGGACTGTCAAAGGTAAAAGAACAGCAGTGGTTTGATGTAGGATATTAAAAGAAAAAAAAAGCGCTATATAAAAATATAACTATTCATTAAACTAAATAAATTCCTGTATTTCATTTAAAAAAACCCTACAAACCTCTGTACTAGGTCACATTCTGACTTCCTTACTTGTACTCAGTAGCAGCCTCTTCTACAGATTCCATTAAGTACTTGGGGACTAAGGTTTTCCTTAATCTAATTTAGGTCACGACCTGCCTCTTGATGAAAGATATGTCCCGCAGCCAAAAGAAATCTTCTGGTATACTTCATTTTAGGGACGATCATTAATAATAGTGCGTGATTTGCTACAGTGGGATTAATACAGAACTGATGAACCCATATCCAAGGGTCTTTTCTATACAACTTATCCTATTTAAAGTTTTATAGCAGTTCAGTGCCATGTTCTGTTCAAGTGACTGTTTCACCTGTCACCTGTTTCAGTTATCTAACAACCTGCAGCAATTTAAGGAATTGCTTGGAGAAATGATCACAATAAATTTTTCAAGACTTGCCAGCACGTCTGCTCACGCTGATGCTCTGGACTTGCAAAGCCTTGGCCAGCCAGAACTCCTGCCCTCTGGACAGGACATTGGATAAATGCAGAACAAAAGGCTTGCCATCCGAAGATTTTGGTCTCCACTCTCCTGGCCAGCCCACAAAGCAGCTTCTCATCCTGTCCACACTGATCAAACAGTGTAATGCACCTCTGCCTCACTAGTCCCCACACTGAGTACATCTTCTGTAATAGTCCTCTGATGTTTTTATCAATATATCACATCGGAAAGTGCTTGCTGAATCAAGGTCCAGAATATTTCCACGATAACGTTAGCTAAAATTTGGAGATTTCTAGAGATATATATCATTCAGTCAAACAATCAGGGTTTTCTTCAAGTGCAAAGATTGGTTTCATTGCAGAAAATGCTTATCTAGTACTGGTGCATAGATATTGCTGTGAGTTCACAGGTAAGCCAGTACCCGCAGTCTGTCTTCAGGAAGCGAGTCTGCGCATTGCCTAGGGAAATGAGTTTCAAAAGGTGGAGAGAAACAGTCCGTGGTTAGTTCTGGGTACACAGCGCTTGGAAAATAAAATGTCTGTGTATGTGTTAACTAAAAACTACCAAGGTCAACCTGGCCTCAGTGGAAGTATGGAGAAAGTCACTGTTCTGAGGCAGCTGCCCCTGACTTGCATCTGCATGGGACTCTTCCATCAGGAAGCTGCAGGTGTGAAGGTTACTAGCTCTCACCTTCAAAATGCGGCTATGAAGGTGGAGGACAGAAGCCTCTCAGAACACTCTTTAACCTTGGATTGGTAGTTCTGTGTCTGGCTTCTTATTTAATGACAATAATAGAAATATCTAAGCAATCCCGGGAATAAAAATCAGAATTCAAGTCTTTTTGTCCTGCCATTCCCAAACGCTTCTGTTAGAGTCATGGTGTCTTAGTTCTAGCTTTTTTAATCCTTCTTTCCTTTCTGCACTGTGAGTTACAGCGAAGTGGAAAGTGCTTCTCCCCATACCAGTCATAAAGAATATAATCTCGGTCTCGTGCAATATTCGTATCACCCAAAAAAGGAGGGTGGGAATCAGGAGTACCAAGTATCACGATCTTATTACCAAGCCCTGATGAAGTTTGAAAAGCTTTTGCTTAGGGTCTCCTCTCACCAATCTGCCTTCCAAGCTGACCTTACCTTTTCCTACAGGATTTCATGCTATGGTAGAAACTACAGTGCAGGGCGGTGCCAAGCACCTCTACCCAGCCACAACCTCCTCTTAGCTGCTTGCCTCCAGGGATGCCTACATCCCATGCACACGGCACCCTTGCTGCAGCATTTTGCTAGAGCATGACAGAGAGAAGGGTCACAGCACGCCTCCAGCCCCTTTCCATTTTTGTTAATGGAGGGATGAAGGGGGGAGGTTGACCATCGTTTTGGACTCAGGTGCCTCAAGCCTTACCAAGGCTTCTTTTAGGCACCTAACTCGTGTTTAGTTTTACTTATAAACCTGTGTAAGGCAAAAGTAGCCCTAAAGTGACAGCGATCAGGACATCCTTGTGCACGTATAATCTACTACATCTCAAGAAAAACTTGACTGCCCCCACTAAGCACTCACATTGAGGTACCCAGGGAGAGTGTTTAATTACGGAGAAGGAAACTTGAGGGTTCAGCTCCTCCCCCATGCTCTCACAGCAGGGCTCAATAATACAGGCAAAAGAATAAAGCCAGCAGTATTCTGTAAGTAATAGACACATTCAGTTCTGAAGTGCATACCTCTTCCTGAACATCAAGTTCATCGTCAGGCCGGCTTGTTTCTGTGAATTCTATGGGCTCTTTAGACTCCTGCATGAGCGAAATCTTGGCAGAAAGAAATTAAGAAACATGATGAGTTACGCACTGTATTGTTGAAATTGATGTAGTACTCTAAAGTACCTTAAGATAACTTCCACAAGTTATCTTGTGTCTGTGGTTTTCCGTTCCCTGACAAAGCAGTTGATTTACTTCAGCTGAGAGGAACACAAATGCTGAAGAGCTTTTGGTCTTGCCTCTCCTCATATGACTAATTATGGCTTTGTAAAAATAATAAAAGCAGAATCTCTCTCTAAACTGCTGTATAGATTTGCCAAAATGTTAATCTCTATTACAAGACAGTAGTATACAAAAAATATGAAAATGTAAGAGTCCCATCCTATTTATTTACCAGTAATATTAATTTTAATCAGTATTTATTCATAATACTGTAACAGTGATTGCTGGGGAAGGAATTGTGAAAAGACAGGAGAACATTATAAGGCCATTTTCCTAATGTGGGCTCACATCTTTGAACACTACAGCGTGTTCTGGTTATCTCAAAAAACACAGAATACAGCTAGGGAATGCACAGAGAAGGGCAGTAGGAATGAACACCAGCATGGAACAGCTTCCATGCATGCTCACACCAAGTAGAATGGGACTCCTCAGATTTGGTCAGAGGTATAGAATCATAGAATCATAG
>NW_010237006.1:0-1793 GCF_000690775.1 Eurypyga helias
GAATGAAGAGGTTAAGCAGGACTGGTTGTTGACCTGCGGGATCTGTCCAGGTTTCCATGAGCCTTTCCCCCACTCCAGCAGCATCTCAGGGAGCTCAGGTCTTTCCTGGAAAACCACAGTGGAGACGGCAGGCAGGGAGCAGCGTGGGTCGGGCAGCGACTATCTCAGCTTTAACCAAAGCAGGTGGAGATACAGCTGGGAGAAAAGCCAGGAGAGTGAAACACAGCACTACTTTTCCCTTCACGGCAAGTCACGGACATCACTGCCGGACCAGGCTCCCAGCCAGCCCCTACCCCTGCAGCAGGTTCAGTAACTGAAAACCTGAGCCCTGGCCAGGGCTCGGGTCCTTCATTCCCACTCTTGGGTAACAGGACAACGGCACTGTCTTTCCTGTCTCTCCCGGTAAAAACGCATAGATTTAGAAGAATAGCCTTCGTTCCACGCAACAAGCTCCCATTCTGTACAACCACGAAGGAAAATCCCAAACCAGCATAACAAGCTTGATGTGTGTCCCCAAGTGAGGCACAGCTCAGCTGGAACAGATGGTCCCTTAGGAAAAAATCCCAAAGGATGTAAAATTAAACATGGCCCCTGGAGAGAGGGGAGGGAGCGGCAGTCCTGGCGCTGCTGGAACTCTTCGGGACACAGCGGAGCAGCGGGAGGGTGAGAGTGGCTCACGGTCTCACGTGGTGGAGCCCGGCCGGCTCACAGGACAGGCACTGCGGGGTGTCTCTGCATCCAGACCAAGGTGTGAGCCAGGCTGGGGTGTTGCAGGCCCCTGGTTGGGATCAGCAGTGGCTGCTGGCGAGGCTGGAGCGGGGTCCTCAGCCCACGGATGGAGATGTCCGGCACTGCGATGGCGATGTCCAGCGCCTGCTCTGCCGGAATGGCCCCACCTGCAGCCTGTGCTCCCAGGGCAGGGCTGGGAAATCGCCCCGGCACGCACACAGCTCCACCCCAAACCCCATGCCACCGGCCCTGGCCAAGGACAGTGCTGGGGACACTCTCAGGTCACCAAGCACCATCGCATCCCTGCAAGATCCAGCTCCTTTGGCTCCTCTTCCCTGCAGCTGTGACTTCTGTCTCCCAGGTGTCTCTTCAGGTTGGAAAAGTAAAGTGAAGCATTGTTGTGCAGGCAAAAGGAAACAGAGGCACCAAAGGAAAAGTGAAAGTCGAGCAGGGAAGCCAGGGCTGGCACTTAGGGTGACCACCACGAAGGGCTGAAGATCTCCCGGGTGCCTTGCTCAGGTGTTCGCTCCTCACTCGCCGCTTCCTGTAGCCGAGCCCACGGCTGCCTGGCTGAGCACCAGCGAGGGCTCTTTCCTGATGGGTTATGGTCTTGCCATCCTGGGCATCCGCACACTGGCAAGCATCTCGCACAGCGGTGTCGTGCTCTGCCATACCCCGGTCTCCAGCCCAGCCAGTGAAACCCGGCTGTGTCTGGCACGGCTTCTCCAAACCGCACTAGCGCTGGCTCCTGCCACAACAGCAGAGTGTCCCCCAAAGCTGGCACAAGATGGGGGCACCCTGGCGGGCCTGCAGGGTGCCGGCGACCCACCGCAGCCCCGGCAGCAGACAGCACCGTGCCAAGGGAGCAGTGCAGACAGCGATGACGGAGCCTCCTCCTCGGATTCATGCAGCCCAGCGAGCTGGAGCCTCTTAAACTTGCTCGGAGCAAGAAATCCTGGGTGCACAGGAGATCCTGGGTGTGAGAAGGAAAGCGAAAATGGGCAGGGCGATTGCCAGGTGAGGCAATGTCTGTGACTCATCAGAAGCCGAGTGGCAGGACCTTG
>NW_010237006.1:1937-6307 GCF_000690775.1 Eurypyga helias
AAGTCCCCCAAAAGCCAGCTTTAGAAATAAAAACTCAGTGATGTGCGGGAGCCCTGCGGGGCAGGGGACATCAGGAGCCCCCACCCAGCTGCCATCACCGACCCCACCAGCCCAAGGCATTGGTGCCACCAAAGTGCCCTTGGCCCAGCGCCGCACCCCACGCCCTTTGCCACCTCTGGGCACCCACGAGCCACGGCAGCCACTGCTGCGACACGGGCCTGGTCAGTGCCACCCCGCGTGCCTCGTGCTGCCGACACCGAGCGCGACAGTGACATAATCCCCAGTGCTACGTCACGGCCGGTCATCCTGGGCCATGCGCTGTGTCCTGCCGACAGCGGGGAGGGAAGGACTGTTCATTGGCAAGTTAATGAGCGAGCTGAGCCAAACTGATGTAAATCTAAAGTGAAGACAAAAAACCCAAACAAGCACTTTTTCCCCAGCGCCTTCCCGCCGGTGCTGTCAGGACACAGCGTGTCCCCTCCTGGGGGACATCTCCCTGCCCAGGGTCCCACCTCATCTAGGACAAGCCCTGCCAACTGGGCTGGGGTTTCCCTGGCCGAGGCAGCCATACAGACCGCCTGGCTCCTGGTGGCTGGGCTGCCCGGAGAGTCCTGGGCAGGGAGAGACCTTCAGCACTCCTCCAGCAGACGACAAGCCACCAGCCCCCTCCTCATCCAACAAGTGACGTTTGGCGGCTGCTTCTCGCCCAAACACAACCTGCAGCCTCTTAGCAGCAACCAGCAGCGGGGCCTGATCCAGCAACATGGCTCCGTGAGGTCTTCTCTGACACGTGGCCATGGACGCAGGGACCAGCGATGGGGTCTCCTCCCTGGAGGTCTCCTCCTGGGACTCATCCCGCTCCTAGGAGCCACCAAGCAGGGCTGAAGCCTTTGCTCCCCACCCTGGGCAAGCGGAGTCAGTGCTCAGTGACCCCAGCAGAGATACGCCCAGGGCCCAGCACCTTTGCCAGGCCAAGGAGGCTCAGGCTCCGCCCCCACAGCTGGACCATACCCAAGAGCCCCAGGACCACCTCCAGCCCCTGTAAGCCTCTTGCTGGAGCCAGGAGCGGAGGTATCACTTCTGCCTCTCTTAATGACGCACCGAGGTACAACAGCGCAAGGCCGCAGCCCTCCCCGCGGCATCAGGGTAGCCTTCTTGTCAAGGGCAGGAGTTACAGGAAAGGGAAAGGTCTCCCCAGAGGCCGTGCCTGGACTTCAAATACCTGGAAAGCAAACAGGAGGGGACCAGTGCTGGGCTGTGCCCAGCTGTGAACCCTGTTGCCTCCCATCTACCCCTCCCCAAAATGCAGCTGCTAATCTGCCCTTTGCAGCGTGGGCGAGCGATAGTGGGCTGGGACCAAGGGGAGCACTGACCTGTGGCAGCGATCCCGGAGAGGCTCCCGAGCTCTGCCGAGGGCAAGTAACAAGGCACTGGCACAGCACCGGGCGATCCCAGGGCAGGTAAGCTGCCGACACACCCACGCCAGCCGGTCATGCCGTGGGTGAGAACAGCCCCTGGAGCAGATCAGCCTTCAAAGAGGGCACGCAGCTCCTGGCTAGCAGCCCTTTCTGCCTAAGGGCCATCTGCCTCACGAAACAAAGGCCACTCTGCCTGGGTAGGCAGCATCGGCGTACCCACCCCAGCAGGGACTCGGCCTATGAAGAGGAACCACAAGCAGCCTTGTCTCAGCTTTGTTTTTAATTATTAATTGTGTAAGAAACACAGCAAGTTTCAGCTCCTCAGCCCCACGTGCCACCTGGCCACCGCCGGCCGGAAACTGGGCCCTCGCTGCTGAGGGCGCAGCACTGGGCAGACGGGAGGACCCAGGTGGAGAGGAGCCCAAGAGCAAGCAGAAACCCCCGTCGGCTTTCCAGAGATGGGAATTGTAATCACCAAAATCAACATGAAGCTTCCCAAGAAGAGCTGTTACAAGCGGGGCATCAGGAGACAACCCCCTTTTGCCCTCCCTTCCAGCACCAGGTCAGGAGAAGGGTCTCCCCTCACTGTCCCTTGCAGCCCAGCACGCAGACGTGCCTCACCCAGAACTCCACCGGCGTTTCACGAGAAGACACTCCCATCGTCTCCAGCATCCTGAAACAAGAAGCAGAGAAAGGGTCTCGCTCGGCCCAGCCAGCTCCCACTGGGCATGGGGCGACACCGCAACCGGAGAGAGGTCTCTTCCGCCCACAGCGCTGAGGTGGTGACGGCAGATGCTTCCAGCACACGCCGAGGGCTGTCCTGGTCAACAAACAGCAGGCACGGGGATGCTCCCCTTCCCGGCTTTGCCGTGCGCCCTTGTTGTGGGCTAAAACAGGCTGGTTAAGACACAAGTATTTCTCCTGCCCTCTGCTACAGAAACTCAGGATACCTCTGCCATGGGACTTCCATGGATACAGCAGTGCAAGAACACCACACAGCTACGTGGAGAGCGGGTGAGGATCTGGTCTTTGCCCCCTGACACGTATCCAGCCTCACTGGGCGGGTGGAGGGATTGCACCCCTGCACAGCTCGCTTCGAGCTTGGAAGGGGTCTCCACAGCCTCACTTTCCGTGCTCTGCGTGAGACCGGTCCTCCACAGCCTCCTCGTTTTCCCAAGTGATTTTCTTACCTCTTTTCTGTCTCCTGGAGGAGGGATTTTGCAGCTTCGGGGTCATTCTTCATGAAGGCTTGATAGGGAGAGACAGACTCCAAGTAACCAACCACACCAGCAACAGTCATGGGAATGCTGTCAAAGATATCCGTGACTCTGGAGGGCAGACAGGAAGGAAAGGAGCATTGGGAAATTAAATCTCAAAGGCAGCAGGATCAGGACAACAGACTGAGGGAGTAGTGAACAAAGTGACACCATCAGAGGCCCTACAGATGGGGACAACATCTGGTAGTGGCATTTGCAGCCATGTGGCTCTGCCCTGGCAGCTACCTGCTCCGGCAAACCCGTCTCCCTTGTGTCCTCGCTGGGCCGGTGGGAGAGCCCCACGGAGACACTCCCTCTATCCGCCCCCGGGGCTGTGCCGAGGGCTTTCTGCTCACCTCTTCTTGTCTGGAAACGGCAAGGCCTCGAAGATCTCTTTGTAGTCTTCCAAGACGAGTTTTATCCTGGCATGTGAGTATTTCAGCAGCAGGTCCCAGGACTGTGAAGACAGCAGGTTAAACCACCACCACAAAACCACCTGAACTCTCGGTCTCCTCAGTCTTACTTGGCCCTAGATCGGACGCATTCATACGTGTGCCTTTTTTTGAAATACTCCTTGTAGTAAAATACACCAAAATCTTGCTTAGTGTCAAGACTTTAAGGATCCTGTTTTATTACAGAGATAAGGGTCCTGTCCTCCTCCCTGCACTGCTCTTCCTGATGGTGTAAAGTCTTTTATTGAGTTAAAGCACTCTTTGTCAAGAAAGACCACTAAAAACACACCTTTCCAAACAACTTTCACTTGCCAGTCTTTTCCTTGTGTTCCGGGTAGCAGGAGACGGCACTACACCAGCTCCCGAGACCTGCTCCGCAGCCCTTCTTGCCACGCCAGGCTCTGCCTTATCCATCCTGCCGTCCCTCTTCCCACGCAGCCAGCCAGCCCACCCTCCCGCTGCGTGGGAACCACAGACCCCCATCACCACCTCGTCCCTGCGTTTAACCATCCCTCCGCCCCATCCTGTGACCAGTCGCATCCCCAGCCCCACTGTTTTCCTCTCTGCAGCTGCCCACACGCCTGCCCCTGCCCAGGCCAGGAGCGGAAAGCCCCGAGGCTGAGGTTTCCTCACCTCCCGGAAGACTCGGGTCAGCGTTTCGGAGCAGTTTCCGTAGCGCAGGCTCATGTCCACGGTGTAGGTGCTGATGGCCACGCAGCCCCGCGGCTTCACCACCCGCTGCGCTTCCCTCATGAACTTCTCGAGGTCGAACCAGTGCGCGGCCGTGAACGAGGTCAGGAGGTCCACCGAGGCGTCCCCGAACGGCAGCTCCTCTGCAGGGCACACGCTGGAAGGGGGAGGGAAAACAAGGTAGTGCGCCATACAGGGAGCGGGATGTGCAGTCAGCGGGTGTTTTCTGGAGTCGGTAACTGTTTGGGATGCGAGACCACAGCTAATGAAGTCTAGGATAGTGCCTGTTCACACCAGGAATCCCATCCAGCGGGGTTTTCCCGGATGCCAGCTGGCTGTGACAACAATCATACTCATACAACACCCCCCACATGCAAGGACCCGAATTCTGCCTCTGGCACAGCCCGTCCCCCGCACTCACAGGTAGGAGATGTTGGGCATGGAGGGGGCGTCCCTGGCCTCCTGGATCTGTGCTTCGCTGATGTCCGTTCCCACCACCTTGGGGAAGTGCTCCGCGAGGAAGCGGGTGCCTTGGCCTGACCCGCAGCCGACGT